>NC_056479.1:27870701-28024559 GCF_008729295.1 Plectropomus leopardus | reverse complement strand
TAAAAATGTTTAAAAAATGACTGTCGCAGTAAAGAAAAAAAAATACTGTGCTGTTAAATTGGTGAAATATAGTTATAATCAAATGTATATAAATAAAATTGTATATAAAATTGTTATAATAAAGATAAATGAAGTACTGTTATAATAAAGTTTAAAAATACAGTTGCAGTTAAATATAAAAAGAAATACAGTGCTGTTTCAGTTAATGAGTAAAATACAGTACTGTTATAATTAAGGTAAATTAAGTACTATTATAATACAGTTAAATAAAGCCTTGTTACGGTTACTGCAGTACTGCAGGAATAAAGTGAAATATAGTATGTTTGTGATAAAGTTAAACAAAATATTGTCATACTTAAAATAAATAAAAACACGTGGAGTATTATCGATGTATTGCCCACCTCTATATGTGAGTTACAGTTCATCCAAATACCAATAAAATATTTTCCTGCTCAGCAGTACTAAAGTAAACTAAACTTTACTAAAGCAGAAGTAAAAATACCACCAGACTGCAGACAGCAGGAGTAATCAGATTACTGCAGCGCCTGTAGATGTGCTGAATAATAAGATTTTCGGTCTAAACTGAAGCACAAACACTGTTAATAATTTGAAAAAACGTTTTCTGATGCACGCGTGTCGGCGGCACTCACCTGTGGCAACTGAGAGGAGACGGACGACGATGGGACAGACGCGACAGGCTTGGCCCCCTGAGGTGTCCCGCCCCCCGGCCTCTGGCGCTGGCCTGCGTTGGCGGAGGCGGGTGTGGGGGAGGCACTGGATCCTGAATGTTTGCTGATGGATATGGTGTTAATAAGGCTGGTGTTGGTGGTGCTGTTGTTGCTGTTGTTGGGCGTCTTCTGGCCTGGAGGAGTGAAGCCGACTTGTCCCGGCTTGGTCACTCCTGCTGTGGCCCCTGAGAACGGCGCGCGGAACCCTGCCGGGCTCTTCGGGGAGTACTGGTGTATGGGGGGGTTTGCCTGAGACCTGGGGATGGAGGGCGCGGCTGAGGTGGTGGCGGCGGTCACAGCGGGGTTGAGGGTGCGGGGCGTGAGTTTGACGATGGGCGGGATGCTGCTGTGGGTGGATTTGGTGAGCGTGGCGTGCATAGGGGTGATGAAGTTCGACTGCGGCTGGGGCTGAACTCCAGAAAGGGTCTGAGGGAGGGAGGGGGAGGACTTAGTCTGCGGGGTGAGGGGCAGGCGAGGCGTCTGGAAGGTTTTGGGCGTCATGTGTGACGGGGACGTGAGGGTGTGTGGCCGAGACTGAGGCGATGTGATGATGAGTGTGTCACCACTGTTGGTTTTATTATTGCTGCCTTTGAGGAGGCCGGACGGGGGAGTGGACACCCCCGTCTTTGACCCCGGGGGCACGAGCGGAGACGCGGTGGGCGGCGGACGCGGTTTGGGCGGCGGCGCCGAGGCAGGCATGTTGGCTTTAGCCACGCCCACAGCCAAAGTCCTCTGAGTGTTCAACACTGAGTGTCTGTGCGCCTGCACCGTGCCCTTCACCACCCCCATCCCGTCCACCCTCACCGAGGCCAGCGGGGAGGACGTGATGGAGGGAGGCCGAGACAGAGGGGTGGAGGACGACGAAGAGGTAGAGATGTAGTGAGGTGCGTTGGAGCTGGGAGAGCTGACGGAGTTCTTTTTCTGCTGCTGCTGTATGAGCGGCGAGGCGTGGAGCGGCGAGGGCTTGGCGGCGGTCTTGGGCCCCTCCGGGGACGGGGGGCTGTCTCCGTGGGCGAGGCCCTTAGCTGCGTTACCAAGGATGGCCAAGGCCTGCGAGATGGAGTCCAGTGAGGGAGCTGTCAGCACTCCGTCGAGGGAATCGAGACATATGGGTTCAGCCGGTGACTGAGGTGGTCGCTTAGCAACCTGGGCTGCAGGAGAGGGAGAGGCACCCGTCGAAGGCGTCGAACGCTGAACCCAGACCGCATCCTGGAAGAACAGAGGACACAGAAACCACATCAACACCAAAACCTCTGCCAAGCCAAAAAAACATATTTTCTTATTTTTTTTAATTATGCCAAATAAAGTTTTCCCAAAGACGGTTTCAGCCCTGAAGGTAGTCTAATCACCCTGATGTTTGATCAAGTGTTTGTTTTTAGGATAAATTACATTTTAATGAGTTATTAAATTGTACAAAACATGATTGACAGCTGTGAAAGCCAATCTGTGCGCTCTCATTCAATGCAGCTGCTTGTTATTAAATAGATAGACCTTTATTGTAAGTTACAACAAAATTTCCTTGGATTGGTCCAGTTTGCAGCGTAAATAAAATAAAATATAAATATATTCACATACACACGCACACGCCCAAGCACACCTCACCCATACACACGACCACATACACATTCATACCCACACAGCTTTACAATGTATAATAAAAACTCATTTTAATACTGCTAAAGCTGCCAAAACAGGGAGAGCTCCGGGCCGCTGCGTCTATGCGCGCTGCCATCTGCTCGGACAGGTGTTTTGGCGGGAACTCCCCTCTCTTTCACACTTTCAAGATGGCAAAGCCCGCATCTCGGATATTTTAACTTCACTGAAGTATAGCGAGGGTAAGTGGGGGCATGTCGTCCATCTTTATATAAAGTCTATGGTCATATCACACTCGCAGGATTTGTTAATTCCTCTAGTTTTATTGGGAAAGACAGCGATTGCCATTTTAAAACCTAAACCCTGTAAGGTTGATATAAAAGTCAGGTCTAACCTTTGGCTTGGCCTTGGGAGTAGGGACCATCTTTTTCTTTGCTCTGCAATGAAAAACAACACGTGAGAACAAGTTTGACAAGTCTGCGTTAGCTCTGAAAAAACAGGGTAATGATCGGGCGCATGACTCACGTGTAGCCTGTGAGGTGACCGTGCGCCATGATGCTCTCTTTGAACAGCATCCTGTCAACACAAACAAACACATCAGAAATATCAACTCGAGAAAGACTGATGTAGGAGGAATTTATTACTCGGCTGGTAATCAGAAGCAAAGTACAGTTACTGTTGTTTAGATAATCTCAGCGGGGCACACCCACCTGGCCTGCATCCAGCCTTTCGGCCAAAGAGGTTTGACTTCAGTCTCCATGAAGGCTTTGAGGTAGTCCTCTGGAGACAGCGAGTTCTTGCCCTCCAGCTCGTAGCAGCTGAGCTTCACCCGCACCAAGTTACACAGCAATAACCTGCAAAACACACACAACCCAGAGACTTCAGCACATTAACCCTTAGGGACTGTTTGGTGTATTTAACACACTTTTCCTTCTTCATTTATTGATAATTTTGGCTGTGTACACACAAATGGCAAATATTTTGGCAAGGTTTATATTTTTGTTTAATGCTGGAATTTCGAGCTCAGCTCCTATAATAAGTCAAAAAATCATCATCACACTGTTAAGTGCAAAAAATGCACCACTGAAATCCATTTCAACTGCAATTTTTGATCCCACAGCCATCAAAGCATAAAAACATGCATTGTATTGTTTCGGGTGTCATTCTGGGCTTTTTTTTTATACCATTTTTGGTGTATGGAGAAAATCAATAATAGGTCCATGGAGAAAATACAGGTGCACTGTCACAATTAATGTCATATCCCAGGCTGTGATAATTTTGAAAAATCTACTTTGCATGTAGTGTATTAAAAATGATTCTTGCATCTTCAAAAAAATGGCAATTAAAGGGCTAAAATTCTGAAAATTAATTAATAATTTACATTTAGGATTAGGACAGATGTTGGCTAAAAAAATAAACTCAATGAAAGTAAAAAGTCATATTAATGTATGATATTTTGTTTATCACTATTTTGAAAGCTTGTTGTGTGCAGAGCGGTATGAGTATCTGAAACTGCATAAAAAAATAATAACATACAATAAAACAATGGTGCTGCGAATCACTAACATATCCCCGGCTGATAATCAAAAAAGTAATCTACTTAGCAAGTACTAAAGTGAAAAATTCATTATTATTGCCACACGTTTTTTTCATCTGAAAACATTTGTGACATCATGACAAAAACTTGGCATCTAAAGGGTTAAAATTCTGAAAATGAATGAGTATTTGATATTAAGGATTAGGTCTGATATTGGTTAAAAATGATCTCAATATATGTGGTAAATCATATTAATGTAGAATATTTTTTTAAGCTTGATTATGAAAAGTTCATTTTGTGCACAGAGCGATACGAGTGCGTGTTTTTTTCATTTTTTAAATATTAATTTTTTAATTACTAAATAGCTATTTTTGAAACTGACCTGAGTTTGTCGTCCCAGACAAACTTCTTTCGAGGGCCCATCACCCTCTTCCCTGGTTTCTCCTCGTCATCGTCCTCCGAGCCGTTCTTCTCTCCCTCCTCAGACTGCTGCCTGCCATCACAGAAATTAACAAAGTATATCACGACATTTATAAACCACGCGGAGCGAAACAGATATGACGGCTGTGATAAACAGCGAGCCACAGCTGAGTCAGGAAGCGTCCTTACTTTGCCACTTTAGCGATACAGTCCATGTTGTAGCGAGCAATCTGCTCCGGCATCACGCTGCACACTGCCAGCTTCAGCTTCAGCAGGGGCGTTCGGAGACGGTCGTCCTGGGCGACGGGGAGAAGCACAGTCAGAAATCACACACACACACACGCAGCGAGGCAAGCTCTCGTGCTAAATATAGAATCAGGTAACGGGCACAGCCCCAGCAGCAACAGAAACAATGATTCTCACGCTGATACATTCAGACGCTCCTGCAGCTCATAGACTCTCGATGCTGGAAATGTCCGGAGAAATGCTGGGTAAGATGCACCTCTGAAGACGGCCGCACGCTGTCAGGCTCCAAATTAATTTAACCTTTTCTCGTTGCAATTCAGCGTTTTAAACTGCAAGATCTTCCACAGGCCTCATAACCCCAAACATCTGTTTCCTGTGGCGTTCTCACAGTATACGCAAAAGCCCGGGAATAGTATAATACGGGGACCTCTGGTCATTTGTAATAATTGGGGAGGACGTCTGTGATTTTAATCCTGTGCGAATCAGCCGTGTCCGTAATTTGTAAAGTAAAAATTCCAGGGCGAATTACCTACGATATTTCAGGGAGCACAGAGGTCACCAGGTAAAATTTGCCCCGTTTGAATTAGCATCTCTGTGATTTTCTGTTTTTATTTCATTTGTATATTTAATGTCCCTCAGTGGTTAGGGATAGGGACTGTTCATTATTTCCTCAGGGGGGAAGGGGTGCTGCAAAACGGGTCAGGTTTTGTTTTTGTTTTTTTTTTTACAAACTAAGGAGGGACTTATGTTTTTAATTTTAGCTTAGGTAAGGAACATACAACTTGAAAATATTGTATTTAAATTTATTAAAAATCTGAAAAATCGATATATATAAATCGATTCTCCCTCGGTGCTTGTATTCTGGGACACGAACAGCAGTCCAGTTTAATGGCCTGATCGAGCTGTGACCGTAGCTCGACTAAACTGTGCGTGTAAACATACTGACTCACACACACGACCAAAAGCATGATCCACTCCAGCGTTATGTCTCGCACTGATAAACTGAAAGAGGCAAATTATTCTTCAGACGAGCAGACTGTCCTCGTGTCACAACTTGTGGTTTGTCATGTGGTCGAACTTGAATTGTGAACGTATTTCTTTTGTCTCTGCGTCTGAGATCGATCACTCCCACACACCTGTATGTTGAGGCTGAGCTTCTTAAGGCGTTTGAGCAGAGCTTCTTTATTGCAGGGCACGAAGGCCTCCAGGTGAGAGTAGACGACTGAACGCACCTCTGGAAGCTGCTCCTGGACCTGCAACTCGATACTGACGCACACAGAAAGAGACACAGAGGTAAATGTCAAGAGCTGTATAGTTATCTCTGTGCAAATAAAACAAAAAAAGAAAATTACTCACTCTAGTAGGATGTTGTTCATGTCCAATGTGAAGAATTTCTTCCTGCCCTCTGCATCAAACAGACGGGACGCCTGTGTCCAGAGACAAACATAAGACGGACAGAAACAGCGTCTTCAGTGATCTTGTTCACATTTCTGAAAGACTTGACAAACACAGCTATCACAAGAGACGAGGATACTAAAATGTTTAACCTCTTTCTGACAAATACTGACAGGATGCAGGTTTTCTTGAACAGAAATGTGAGAATGCGAACATGCATCATGAATATTTCAAATCAGATTTGGGCTCTCGGGAATTATAACGCTGTTTATCTGCAGATGAATCAATAATGAGAACAATTCTCAGTGCCCGCAGGCGTGTAATCGAACACGTGTCACGTGGTGTAATATGCAGCTCGTACCGCTCTCAGGTCCTCGATGCGTTTTGTGAGCGGAGCAGGAAGTCCACTGGGCAGCGGAGGAGGAGCCACCACGTTACCCTGTGACACTTTGCTGCCGCCTGCTTTTTGTCCCATCGCAAAGGAGCCGTTCTCTCCCTGCAGAGGACTGGAGGGCTGAGGAGAGTCCAGCATCCCGAAGTCCAGGTCGCCCATCATGTCCTGCAGTAAGTCGTTATTGGCTGTGCCCAGCAGTGACATCACCGCGGGGTCGGCCGACAGGTCAGCCATGTTGCAATCGTTGCCCCCGGCAGCCTTGGGCTGAGCGTTGAGGAGTGCACTGTTGGCGTTGGGCACTTTGGCGGTGGGACGTGGCAGACCGGCGGCGACCATGTTCTTCTTGCGCATCTCCTCCTTCTCCCTGGTGAAGCGACGCAGCATGTTGGCCAGGTGGAGGGAATCCTTCATCAGCTTCTTCCTCTTTTTCTTCTCTGGACGATGAACATTCAGGGCTGTAACTCTGCCAAAACAAGAAAAACATGTAACTGACTCGCACAGAGAACACGGATGGAGCAGTATGGACTCCATCTGCGGCGTTTAAATCCTGAGGACGCTGGTGCTGACAGCAGAGTCCCCAAACATTTTCACCAATCATTTTTTTCACTAATGTTTTACTCCACTTCCATGGCTTTGTTTCAGTAGTTTAAAATGGTTTGACCATCATGCGTAGCTCTGCAACACATCGACATGACCGACCTGTTTATGAGGCGGATCCTGGTTATGATCATATTGGGGAGATGATGTTTACATGAGCACAGAGAGATCAGGTTATTCACATTCCCCGCACACATCCCTGTTTCTTTCAGAGTAAAAGCATATTCAGGCTTCCAATAAATGGATTAGGCTGAGTACTCAGAAAACCTGATCATAAACGGGTTATTCATGTCCATGTAAAAATCAGACACGTCAGGCTGGGTCATGTGATTAACGGGATACTCGTGATGTTGTAACGGTCACATTGGACAGCACTTCATTTTAAACTGATAATTCAGGGAACGTATTACACATAAGATTTGCTGTAAGATTTGTATAAACATATTTTAAACTATAACCAAAACGTATAAATTCTAAACTTTTCCAAAAACATTCGTTTAATTCAAAACCATTTGCAGCATTGGAAAAAGTGAAACAAACTTTATAATTTGTCCAAGACTTTCATGGCCCTGGGATCGCTGTGATGGGAAATTTCCAACAAATTCTTCCTTTTTGTCCCTGATCGATACGACTGCACAACAATCTGCACATTTTACTGAATTTCCACACAGACTTGTAAAAAAAAAAAGTATGCATTGAAAATATTGGAGAAACATCAAACCTGAGATGAAACACTGAAGAAACATTTAAAACCTCACCCGGGCTTTGGTACTTTATTCTTTCGAGGTTTCTTGTCTTCCAGAATTCCACCATCTTGCTTTTTCCGGCGTTTTTTAATCACCCGCTCCTCGCCATCTTTCATCTTCTACAAACAGGTGCAAACGGTGTGGTTTCACAACACGGTCTGACAACAATTGTTTTTAACCACAGCACGAAAACTGACATATTTAAGTGTTAAACGTGTGCAGTCTGTCTGCATGTACAGTTTTCTGTGTTCGTCACAGTGCAGAGAAGTGAAACCTACTTTGAAGCGATTATCCTCCGTTCCTGCGTTTTCTCCCTCAGAGTCGGACGCTGCTCTGAACTGCAGAGTGCCCGTGTTGATGTAGAAGCCTCCGTGTTTTGTGGTGAGAGAAGCAGGGACCAGCTCGTCGTACTGAGGCCAGGAGAGAAGAAGTATAATCACTGTTAGTTTCGTTTTCCTGCTGCTTTATGCTCGCCAAACTTTCACCGCGGCTCCAAAAAAACAACACAAATCAGACTGTTTCAAATTCATCCACATAATATTCAAACTGTATGCACTTTATACTAATCTTTGCAGTGTTTTGTTTGTCAACATACAAGAAAATAATGATACAAGATGTGTGCATTCAAACTGCAACTTAACAAATGCTACAATTAAACTCAACTAAGTGCAACAAATGTTTTCTCTAATAATCAGAACTGAAACAGTTTCACCACTGAGGACAATGATATTTTCCCCAACATCAGTTACCACCACATAAATGCAGCAAAACTGACAAATGAATACGGTATACTCGAGTACTCTTAATCATATCACACTTTAAATGAGAATAATGTGATATACTACTTTAGAAACTGTCTGCAGTAACTGAAGTTGGAGCGATGGAGATAAGATCAGCTGTAACTGTAAACTACACAAGCCCAAACCACAAAACCTCACAGGTTACGCAAAAAAATATTAAATACAATAAAATAATAATCGTTATTTTTATTATTATTGTTGTTGTTTATTGTTGAATTTTTTTTCTGGGCAGGAGGAAATATTTTTTCTTTCTTCTTGATTTCAAAAGTCTGGGCTGATTGCTGACTATAAGGAGCTTTCTGACTCATTTTTATGGACAAAATTTCCAAACTTTTTCATGACTTTTCAAGGACCCATAAGAAATGATAATTCTCATCTCAAACGAACTTTCAGCTAGCTGGCATACATGGAGGGACAGACGAAAAACAACGAAACGTACGCGATGGTAAACGAAACGCGGTCACATATTGACACATTTTATAGCGTTGTTACGGCTGCAGCTTCAGAAATAAATCTGCAGTTTTCTTCATCACGTGGAGCGATATTCATTAAAGATTACTGCGACAATTTATTTTTACAAAGCTAAATTTCATGACTTTAACAAAATTGTCAATGTTTTTAAAATTATTTCCACCACTAATCCAGGCCTGGAAAATGTGATTGTGAAATTCCATGACTTTTCCTGGTTTTTCATGACCGTGGGAACGCTGCATATGTGACCATCATTGTTCCAATGCACCGAAAATATCCAAAACGTACTTCACCACATTTTACATCAAAGACCAAAAATAAAATTAGTGGCACTTCTTGTGTGAATAAACATTAAAAATAATAATAATAATAATAATAATAGCTTGAACTAATAATAATAATAATAGCTTAAACCTGACGTATGCGTATGAAAAGCATAAGAAATGTAAATTAACAGGAAAGATAGCGCGTGTGTGAAATGTTTCCCGAGTGTGTGTGTGTGTCGCTGTAGATAAGGACAGGGACCAGTAGCATCACTGGTTTCCTTCTGCACACCCAGTTTGTAAACAAGAGAACAGCAAAACAAACTCGACTGACTGCTGTGTCTGACAGACTGCGGCTAACTTTTGGTTGATAACGGACAGCATTTAGGGAGAGTTCGTTTAAGATCATTGGTCACAGTCTTAACGATAATCCAAATTTGACACTTAGTACTGACTTTACAGCCGTTTATTGTGAAACCAGCAACTTTTAAGTTTTTACTTATGAGTAATTCAGAAAGTGATGTGTGTGTACTTTGGTAAAAAAGGGAACTCACAGCCTCTGAATTGTCAATGAACGGGTCAGTCTCATCGTAGCCATAGCCGATGTCAATGAGATCCTGCATCCTGTCCTTTTTCTTCTTCTTTGAGACACCACCCTGCAGACAAAAGGAAGTACACAAAGACATTTAAAATATATTTGAGATATTCTTCTGCATGCAAAACATCTGCACAGTAGGGCTGGGCAATGTGGCTTTGAAATAATGTTGCGATATATGCACGATTTATATCTCCATATTTTTAAATGTCCTTTAAACTAATTTTAACTACTAAAATACAAAATTATTAAATGAACTGAAGTTCCAATAAAGTTAAATAAAGTAGCTACTGTCATATAATAAAGTTGAATACATGACTAGCATTTAATAAAATATGGTTACAAGGGAGTTAAATAAAGTACTTCTATAATGAATTTTTAAAAAGTATTGTTGTAATTAAATAAATCAAAGTGGGAGCCATGGTGCTTTTATTTTGAAGAGCCCAGTTGTCTCAGACTGAAGTGTTAACGTTTTTGTTGTGGACTTTAAGTTTCTGGTCAACAGTTGGATGTTAACAGACAGTTAAACAGATAACGCGGCACCTTTAACCGTGACGATTCATTCACTGCGAGCGGACAACAAACTAACAGCTCTGAAGTTCATACATTAATAAGATTTTAAGTCATGTGACTGAATAGTCAGTTTTGAGCCTGTGTGTGTGTGTGTGTGTGTGTGTGTGTGTGTGTGTGTGTGTGTGAAGAGAGCGAGAGAACCAAAACCCCAGCAACTTACAAAAACAATTTAACAGTTTATAGTCTATGTTCCCGATATTAGTCATTTTATACATTATGTGTGGAAAATCTGCAACACCTCGAGTATATTCAATATATCCCCCGCCGCTACCACACAGTTATGGCTGTAATAACATATATCTATATATCTTTACACTTACATATTTGCTCTCAAATTTCTTGGCCAGCTCTTCCACTTCCCGTCTCTCCCGATCGTCGTCAGCAAACGGGTCGTTGGGGTCCAGTGGAGGAGTGAGTCCTTTCGGGACTGTTGAACCTGCATGCTTTACCTGACGGAAACAAGAGAAATGATTAAATGATTAAATGAAACGGGAGCAGGAGGATTTTTAAGTTTTTCTTCATAACATTGTCTATCATCACAAATGGATATAAAGTTTATCAATCAGGTCTTCTTTAAAGCGACAATCCACCTGAACTTGTACATAATCTGATACAGATTACTGATCTGATGTCATCGTGTAACCAAAAAAGAAAATGGATGCCAAATATTGGCCCCAATAATCAGCCAGGGCGATAATCTGTCTACTCCCTACATTTTTTGTTGTTGTTGTTCTTATGAGTCTCATAATTTTATGGAAATAAAATTATGAGACTGCAACAATGCCCCTTACACGTGCAAATGTCCATCCTGTCATAACAGATCTGTCTGTAGTTTGACCCAATGTTATAATAAATCAAAAATACAGCGTATAATTATGAGTTAAAGACAGGGTCAGTGCATTATAAACACCTGAGCACCATTAACAACATATCTGACACCTTGAGACTCCCAAACCAAACCCTGGTAGGTGACTCCAGGTTTTAGGCCCCTCCTGCTCTCATCATGGAGCCTCCGTGCCTCTCTAACCTGAGAAAGAGTTGAGCTCAGCAGCTCTCCGTAGTTGAACTCGGAGGAGCCCCGGTCGCTGGGCTCGGACAGCGGCAGGATGAGAGGCGGACGGTCGGCTTCACCTCCCCGGTTTCTGCGTCGCCTCCTTTCCCGAAAGGACCTCCGCCACCTCCTGACCCGACCGCCGCGGCACCTCCACCTCCATCTTTCCCAAAAGTGATGTCGGCGGCCTCATCTTCGCGGCGGCGCTTCTTGCCGGTCTCCGGGGCTGCTGTCGGCGACGTGCTGAAGGAGGAGATGGTGACGAACGGTACTTTCCTCGGCTCGGCCATTTGACGCTCTCCGACCGACGAGCGGGCACCTAAAGCGGGGAGGAGGGCGCTGCTGTGAGCCGCCGCTGGCTGAAAGCTGGAGACGGGTCGAGGAGCGGAGCTAGCTGGCTGCTCTGCTAGTTGCTCTGCTAGTTGCTCTAGTTGCTCTGCTAGCTAGCGTCCTGAGAATGAGAGCTGCAGGCAACGCGATCACTTTTATCTGCTCTCCGCCCGTTTTAATCCATAAAGTTTGATCCGTGGTTCATCCCCCGTCGCCTACGAGGGACTCAAACAGCGAGGAAAAGCAGTTTTCGGCGCTTCCATGAAACTGGAGGTTAGCTACCGTAAGGAGGATTCAGTAGTAGCCATCTTGATCATTATTATCATTATTCAGGCTGGGGCGTGCGCGTGAAGAGAAACCGGAAGCGGGGAGGAAAAGGAACAGCGCTCGACCAATGGGAGCGCAGGAACACGCCCACCTGACATACGCGCGCGAACGCGTAGAAAATGATTGTTCCGAACAGGCGGGATTTAGTGTTTACGACAACAGCACGCGATTATTGTGTTTGTTTGTATTTATGGACTGATGGTTACAAAATGGTATTTAATTTAAGCGAGAATAAAGTTTTTGGGTTATTTTGTACATACATTTTGTGTTCTTTATAATCTCTTTAATTTTATGTTTTTAAATTGCTTCTGTATTTTTATCTTGTCTTATACTATTGAAATTCAATATTCTTATTCTTCCTTTATGTTTGTTTATTTATTTCGAACAACAAAAAAGAAAGAAAGAAAAGAAGAAAAATAATAAAATAATTGTTTTGCACGAAAACACCAAGTCAAATTCCTTGTATGTGTAAATGGCAATAAAACCAAGTGGGGCTAATACGCAGCTGTAGGCTCAGATAGATGGGCTAAACAATGAAAAGGTTTGCGAAAATAAATTTAATAGATGATAAAATTATAACTTTACTTTTTATATTATTATTATCATCATTATAAAACTTTATTTATATTATTATTAGCATCATTATAATTATAATTATTATCATTATTATTATTATAAAATCAGCTGGAAGTCACGCAAAAAAACATAAAGCAAAGCATTTACTGGATCACAAATCGCTCCACATTCTTTATTGTGCACTTCTTGTGTTTCCATATTTAATTATAAAAGTTCCCCGCATTCAACTGATCGTTCTCCAAAAATAAGAGCAATATGAATCATTCAGACTTTATCAGACTTTATTTATATAGCCTTTTTCATACAAGCAAAACTGTAACACACACACGCGTACACAGGCACATGGGGGGGAAAAGCAAGACTGTAATTAAATAAAAAGCTAAAATAAGAGTATTTATTAGAGACAGAAACTGAGGAAACGCCACCTTAAGTGAGGAAACAACAGAGGCACTATAAAACCAATAATTATAAATAAATATAATATGAATCATAAGTAAAATAAATAAAATACTCTTAATAGTTTATCAAATGTAAATTATAGGGATTAAAGTATTTCTTTTTTGTACTGTCTTGTATTATTTCCCTTTTCTATCTTTCCTCATTTCTGTGAAAAAAAAGAACAATGTAGCTTTTTCATTCTTTATTTTTTGATGACTTTGGCTGTGTACATGCATGTAGCATACATTTTGGCAAAATTGTGTATTTTTAATTAATGCCAGTTTATGATTCAGGGCCACAGAGGACACGTGCACTCACTGATTTTATGTTTATTTTTTTCCTTTTTCATGATTAAGTCTTTTCAAAATCTTTAACAGTTAACCGCGATAAAGCTTCAAAATGCTCTAATTACATTAATTTAGATACATTTTAATGTAATGAAATTGAGATTACAGGGGTCTTTGATATTGATTGTATGAATGTATAAACCCACAACAGTCTAGTAATGAAACCAGGGTAGAGCAACAAATTTTAAACTATTTGACTTATGAGTTCTAATACTTATACCTATACCTAATAAAAACTTAATTTAACCCTTTGAAACCTGAGCGAACTGATTTGTTTGCATTGAGCAACTTAAAAAGAGATGGCCCAAAAATTAAGAATTAGTAAAAGAAAAAAAAGAGTTACAAGAAAATTACTTGAAAATAAGACAAAAAAGATGTAAAAATTAAAACAAGCATGAAAATGACCATAAAAAGCTAAAATAAATAAATTTTAAAAAAGGATATTTTTTTTTTCTGTCACATAAAAAAAATAGTCAAAATAATTATAAATGTAGCTTTCTGGACATTTCCCCTTAAAATATAAACAAATCAAAATAATAAATCCTCACTTTTTAAAAAACAACTTTTCAGGCAAAGTTGCTCATTAACCTTTTCCAAAATTTTGAGGGTTAAAATAGCTTGCAAGTCATCTTAACATAGCACAAGAAATCTAATGTCACTCCAGTTTTCAAAGGGTTAACACATCTTTAAATTTAAAGACCTTCAGACTCTGAATTAAATTCAGTGCTTGGCATTTTGAAAAGGCCTGTGCAACATTTGGGGTCAAATATTTTAGGTGAAATAAGTTTGCTTGTATGAAATAGCAATAAAAACATATTAGTCACACACACTCAGATATCTTCCTGCTGACGATGCTCACTTCCTTTTTCCACGTTTATCAAATAAAGTACTTCACTAAACCATGCTAATGCTATATATTTTGCCATGAACCCTTCAAAACCAGAGAAAATTGGCTTGATTTTCAAAAATTTGGGAAGATAAAAAAAAAAAAAAAGACTCAAACATAAAAAATTACTAAAAAGTACAAGAAACAAGAAAAAATACACAAAATTAGTGGGGAAAAAAGGATAATACCCTAATTTTAAAAAGTGGTCAAATTACAATTTTATAACAATTTAAACATGTAATAAATTATAGCATTTTTACCAAGTTTCTTTATCCTTGAAATTTTTAAAATGTAAATAAATTTGTGGGTGCTTGAAATCCTTTTCCCAATGTTTTTGAAAGAAATTGCACAAGAAAAGTGATATTGCTCCAGGTTTCAAAGGGTTAATAACAATCATTTACAAAAATACATCTGATTCACACAAAATAAATCAAAATGATTTGGTTTTGTAGTATGCTTGATTAATTTTACCAGTATTTATTATTATTTATTATTATTATTATTATTATTATTATAAGAGTCTCAAGTTCTGCCGGTTTTATTTTATTGAACATTTCCTTCAGCTGCACTTTATGTTGAGATAAAAATTGCAGCTAACGGCGACCTTCGGTGAAAGTCAAATGAATCAACAGAAAAACAAAGTCAAAGTGTGAAAACACCGATTTATTGTTGCCATGTTCAAAGATTTAAGACCAGTCTGAAGTAGCACCACCCCAGTCAGAGGCTTGCGCAGTGGGAGCGGTGGACCAGTCCTCTGTGGCAGGCTGAGTGCTCCAGTCCTCTGCAGGTGGGGAAAAATGAAAAAATAAAGATATTTAAACAAGAAGAATTTTAAATGAACACTTTTACATGTTCGCTGTATTTGAATTTTTTGTATAAAGTCACAGGAAAATACTTCACCTGTCTTTACAGCCGGAGCAGCTGCAACAAAGAAATCAAACAGTTAGTGTCAAACATTAAACAGCAGTTTCGGTGAAGTTTGGTGAATCAATGTGGTCTCTTACCAGCGGGGAACTGTTGGATGGGCACAGACGGCACGGCGACGCCCTCGGACCAGTCGGCGACCTCGGTCTGAGCGAACTCAGCGGCAGGAGCGCTCCATTCACCCTGGAACTCCTCCTTTCCAACAGCCTTCTCAGCTGCAGCCTGCTCCTCCTTCTCAATCTGCATTTTTTAAAAAAGGTGCCATCAGTGTGTGCAAATAAACTCATGTGATCATTATATAAGGAAATGTTTTTGTTTTTTTTTTAATAGATGCATTGTACGAGTTTTACCTCTTCGGGATCCCTGTAGAAGTACAGATCGGGCATGACCTCCCATGGGTGCTCCCTGGAGATGGTTCCCCTCATCCGGAGAACCTCCCTGGCCAACATCCACCACATCAGACCCACAGAGTGGTGACCCTAAAAATGATGAGCCGTGGAAAATAAATTTCACTTCGTTTATAATGGTCACAGAGGCGTTTTGTGGCAAGACCTTCACTTCCATCCCTGTGTGGTTCAGAGAAAGACGTAAAAGGCCGAGCATTTTAATTTAGCACACGTCCTACACCCCGCGCTGCACAGACAGGACGGCGCCGGGCTCTAACGGTGTGCAAGGAAAAATGACTAAATACAGATGTGTATAAATTATCACAAGAATAACTATATTATGAAGGAAAATTAAATGATATATGTAAAAAAAAAAAAAAAAAAAAGTAAAAAAAAAAATTTAAAAACAGGGAAATAAATAAATGTATGAATGCAGGCCTTACTAAATAATTAAGGAAATAAATTAATGTATCAATATATAAGAATACATTAAAAATGCAATAAATAAATGTATGAATAAAATAACTAAGGAAATACATTTATAAATAAGTGGGAATAAATAAAAAACGTACAAAAATAAATATGAATCCAGGAAATACATTTATAAATATAAAGAAATGCATTAAAATACATAAATGCAAGAATACTGCCATAATTACATAATTAAGGAAATAAATGTATAAATATATAGGAATAAGTAAGAAAAAATGGAATAAATGTTTGCATACAGAAATGAAAAAAATATATAAAGAAATATTGAATTAAATGATAAATTCATGTAAATCTATTTCTTCATTTTTGTACAGATGCATTTTTGTATTCTTTTCTCGTATTTTAATGAGGTTGGAGGTTCTAACCCCTGCAATTATTTTTTTAATGTTTCCATCTCTATTTCAGCATCTTTTCATTATTTTATTTGTCTATGTGTTTATTTTAGTATATAATTATAATATTTATGAGTGTATTGATACTTATGTCTTTCTTCATTCTCCATAAGAATTTACTTAAGTATCACCAAAAAACATTTTGTAAATACGCGATCTGATTCTTTTCGTCGTTTGGCCTCACCTTGTTGTTGCAGGGGATGGAGATGTCGACGTATCTCAGCGGGGAGTCGGTGTGTTGCACAGGGCGATGGTCGGGATGTTGACGTAGGAAGCCTCAGTCAGCGGCTGATGGTCAGCACGAGGGTCTGTCACGATCAGGAGACGAGGCTCCCTGAAAGCTGCCTGGATCTGATTGGTGAAGGTACCGGGGGTGAAGCGACCGTGGAAGGTGGTGGCGCCGGTGGCAGAGGCGAACTTCAGGACCGCTCTCTAAAAAGACCAGAAAAAAGCGATTCAGACTCAGGATTCCAGCTGAATTCATCTGATTATTTTAATTTGATGAATTGAACTGTGGCTCAGGTCACTATCAAACCCCAGTCATGGGACAGCCGTCCTCATGGTGTTAGCGAAAACCCGGCCCGCTCACTCTTGCACACTTCCGACACCTGAACACTGACGTCAGTGCCCGGCTTTAACAGTGTGCGTGTCATTATGTAATAATAAATAATAATAATAATAATAATAATAATAATAATAATAATAATAATAATAATAATAATGTCCAGAGGCGATCACAGCGTGTTTACCTGTCCAGTGTTCCTGGAGGAGATGACGCACACATCGCCTGGGTTCTCGATGGCAACGATGGCTCTGGCAGCGAGCAGCAGCTTCTCCCAGGTCTTCTTCAGGTTGATAATGTACACACCTGATGATTGAGAGAGAACGACAGCAGAAGAGACAGTTATTGACATTAGGGGTCGACAGACGATGATTAACCAAAATTTGGAACAGATATGCATTTACAATAAAAAAGAAAACCTCTCAATATTTAGAATATAAAACTTTGTTTTGCCTTTAGCAAAATGTTTACTCAAAACTGAAACTTTCAACACCATATACAGCAAGTTCCCAGCAACTTTTTTTTTTATAGTCAAGTGAAAATAAAATTGGTGTCCATGAGTTGGATCACTTTTTACAAAGTAAAAGTTCCCCCCATGCTGAGGTTTCTTTGCTTTCCTTTCTTGTTTAATTATATCGGCAATCATTAAAATAAAACACCAATACAGATAATTGGCAAAATGCCAAATATTGACTCCAATAACCATCCAGGCCAGTTAGCTGATCCCTAATTTATAACTCGTAAGAGTATCACTATGGTGCAGAGAGCCCTAAAAAATGACTTGGTGCTTAGTTTATGTTTCAACATTGTGTCACAGAAAATAACTTGGGGGCACCGCTCACCGTCGCTTTTTCTCTTGTAGACGTACTGCTCCATCTGGAAGTCCAGGTTGGTGCCTCCCAGATGGGTCCCTGCAGCCAGGAACTTCAGCACATCCTCCTCCTTCATTTGAAGGACATCCAGACCTCCGGACATCGTGACCGCTTTCCCTGCGTTACGAGTGATGGGAGAGCTGGAAAAAAAGAATAAACCAGAATCAGCTTCACTGGTCAAATAAGTTTATGCACATTAAAGTAAGATGACTTAAGTTTTTTATACTCAGTGCACTTGTATAGACAGAAGTAAGAGCTAGACGAAGCTACACAATTCGATTTTTATTGGGAACGCTTTTAGCTGACTGGCTAACCCTCCAAGAGTCCACGTTAAAAATATTGAAGTATTAACATTAAAACATTAACAATTTGTCACATAATTGTTTGCACACACTTCACTTCCTTTGAACACTGATGACAATGTACAGATATAAATATCTACGAAAAAGCCTATTAGAGCAAAAAAAGACATTAAGACAAACAGTGCAATGGTGCAGGGTTTACAGTCAACAGGTTACATAGCGCAGATTTGGTTATGTCTACATTTGCCATTAATTAAATAATTCGTCTAAGTAAATCAGAGAATAGTGGTTTATCTAATAACTACAAAATAAAATAAATCTTCACATAAAAATCATTTTACACTACTAACCAATAAGTTGTCATTATCATGATATAGCCTTTTTGAAATTACCTTTTAATTGTCATTTATTTCAGCAATATTGAATATCAGTATTTTACAAAACATTTTCTCATATTAAGAATAACAGTACAGTATTAACTAAAACAGACAACTGATCTGATAACTTCACTGGTCTCATTATCCTGACAGGACTGTGTCGTTATGTCTGATCAACATGTGCAAACAGTTCACAGTAATTCTGATTTAATAATGCATTACAAAGTATTCAAATATCACGCCTTTATGTTGAATTTATTTCTCCTAAACCTGAAAGTTTTAGGAGGATTAGCGTTAATAGCTAAAGGCTAACTGACGTGTTACCGGCCGTTAAATCTAAAATCACGATGGAAAATAAGTGTTCACCAACATTATCTTATAATAACATCTCGGATGGAAATTTTGTATTTAATGTCGGTAAACTATTATTATGATAAATATTTGCAGTCAGGCGCGAGGGGGGAAACGCTGCGAGATGAGCGCGTGTCACATGCTAGCAAGTTAGCTACGGAAGCTAGCACGATCTACTTTGAGATATTTTGACACGATAAAGACTCAACAGGTAGAAAAACTGCTGCTCTGTGAGGAGTTTAGTGGACAGACTCCCTATTTCACGTGTTTTCGGTGTATTTTAAAGGATTATGACCAAAATATTAGAGTTAAAAAACTCACCACGAAACAACGCCGTATGGAAATCTGACCACACGGTGAAAAAGAGGGCGCTGGGAGGAAATGACGCAGTATATATACCGAAGCTGCCGAGCCTGTGATTGGCTGGTTGTAGTGAAAGGGGTGGGGTTTAGTTTTTTTAACTTTCTTTATTGAACACATGTTCATTTACAAAATCACCTAAACAATAGAAAACAAAAGAAAAAGAAGTCAAAAATAAATATATTTAATGATGCCAGAGTTTGTACTATATGCATCATAGCTGTTTTGTTTTTTACATTACGTAAAGATGGTGTTATATTGATTGAATTCATGAATAAAGTGCAGTTTCTGCCCATTAAGTAAGGAATTTACTGAAAATAATAAATAGTTGTATGATATACAGCATGCTATTGTTACTTTTTCCTTTTTTTCAACTAACTTTCCCTTTGAACATAATAATAATAATAATGTCAATACTACTACTACTACTACTACTAACTAATAATAATAATAATAATAATAATAATAATAATAATAATAATAACCAAAAGTACGTACAGAAATGCTCATGCCGGGGCTACAAAAATAAAAGAAATTAAAAAAAATAAGATAATATAAAATAATAATATAAATCCAGAATGATGTATAACCAATTCATGTGGAATTTATCAACCACATGGTCAGTTTTTATTGCCTTTTTTTATTCTTAAGGCCTCTTATGGTGGTGCAGTTTCTGATAGAAAAGTTCTGTCCACTTCTTTGTGTGAATGTGATTTTTTTCAAAAAACAAAATAAATAGATAAATAAATAAATACATGTTTTTCCACCTCATTTATTTCAAAATGCATAAAAAATGTCTTTGTCCTATAATGAAATTACAGTTTTTTTGTCTTAGAAAGCATATATTAAGCCTGGATTTCTCCAAGTCCTTTATTTGCTGGATATATTTGACACAAAACTTTAATTTTATTTATTTTAATGCCACCTTGCATAAATCATTGCATCCACCTTTTCTATTTCCACAGGGGCGAATGTATTTCTGTAAAGCCGCCGTTAGATGGAGTCGTCTGCCTGGTGCTGCAGGAAGGGGAGCAGAGGTAACTGCAGGTTGGCTAACAGGTCGGATGAGTTTCCCATATTAAGACAATGGAGATGGAAAGACCATATTAAGACAATGCTGAGACGCCGACTTTTCGGTGAAGGACTGACCTTTGGTGCAACTGTATTTGCTCGAGATAAAGAGTTCTGGGCAAAGTGAACATAATATGTACACAATTTCACAACAAGTTGAGACACAATTTCAGTAAAATAAGTTGAATGTGCAGAAAGTGTATTTTCATGTAATTCTGGCGGGACACCGTGGACACTATTAATGTCAGAGTTAATCGGGGTGGGACATTGGACAGACACAGCCAGTAAAGGAGGGTTAATGAAGGTGTTGACTCAAAACTGGGTTTGGATGAAAGTCAAGGACATCAGAGGATGGATCTTACAAATAAGGCTATACAAAGGATGAGGAGGGCGACGTGCCACGAGGGCAATAACATGTTTTTGGAGTCGTTTCTGGGAAAATTGTGTCAACACACACTGAGAAGATTGGGTCACTTAAAAGTACATCAGAGAGCTTATTTCTTATAGTCAATCAAAATGACAGAATCACCAGTCGAAAGTGAATAAAGTCATTGGATGTGACACAAAAAGTGAAATTAAACTTACTGAAATGTTGGTTAGATCTTTAATGGAAAGAATTACCTTTTTAATTTGGCTTTAGGAAACTAAATTTAAATGTATATCTTTCCAAAATGCCCTTCTTTTGTTTAAATATGCTTATTAAACTCTGTAATTTTATTTCTATTAATTTACCTTAAAATGCGGATCACCCCATGTTCTATATCTGTTTTTGTTTGTTTGTCCTTGTTTTTGCTTTCTTTGTTTTTGTTTCTAAACTGTAAAGAAAAAAATGGATAATACATATATAAATATTACTTCTTTACTGTCAGGATGAATGAAACAAGTGCGGAAATTGTTAACTGTTAAAGCAAAATCCTGCAATAAAGAAATAAAAACAGTTATGTGTCTGCCTGATATGTACTTTGTTACATTTCTCATTAATCGGACAGGTTATAAAACAATAGCTGACTGGTTCAGGTGTAGTATAAAACTATCACACGCAGAAGATTAGAAAGACATATTACGCAGACAGCTGCCAGAACACGAAGGCCACAGATTTATCAGAGCGCTGCGAGCCAGAGATAAGAGCGGGAGAGGTGACATAACATCGAAAAGGAAATAAGGACAAAGACTGCAGGGCGGCAAGACCGGAGTACGTCACACTGTTAGTGTGAGCAGCGTTACTCAAGTACTGTACTTAAGTGCAGATTTGAGGTACTTGTGGTTGAGTATTTTCATTTTATGTCACTTAATACTTTTACTTCACTACATTTTACCTCACTACATTTATCTGACAGCTTTAGTTACTTTACAAATTATGATTTTTGCATAAACTGACTAAAAATTAACTACAACAATTTATATAAACATTTGTTTAGGGGTGTTTTTCTTTCTATTTTAATGTTTTTTAAACTGTTCAATTTTGGTGTTTTTCATTTTTTTTTTATATATATAAACTAAATTAAAGTTTGGGGGATTTTTTTCTGTTTTTTTTTGTTTTTAATAAATTTGAGTTTTTAGTGGGTTTTTTTCTTTTCCTTTTTAAAAATACTTTTGTGTTTTTTTTGGGGTTTTTTTGGTTTTTTTCTTTGGTTTTTTTTTGGGGGGGGGGTATACCTACCTATAAGAAATATACCCCAAAATGAACAAAACTAAAAAATAAAATAAAAACAAATAAAAAAGTAAAACTAAAAAGAAAAAGCAAACAAGGGAATGACCTGGAAAAACTGTGATTAAATGTAATAATTCACTTTAAAAATCTAACAAAGATTATTAGAAATAAAGTTTTTTGGACATTTTTCCCTTGTTTTTTTTTTAAATATATTCCTAAAACTACTTATTTCTTGCAATTTTTCCAACACTTCTTGCCAAGTTGCTCATTGGCCCTGTGCAGCTTATTTCTGTTTTTTTGCACAAAAGAAGGACACAGACAGATGAAACGTGGGGTTAAAACTAGCTCATTATTAAGTCGGCCGTGTCACAGTGACCTCTGCACAGAAGTCAGTGTGTCATGAGACACAGCCGCCGTATCCGCACCGCAGCGTCTCAGAGGTCAGCCAGACATCAGTTTGGCACCGAAATAAACCGGTAGATCAAAATTAAGGTTCCACATTTTGCTTTATTTCATTAAACGTCTTTAAAAAGGTAGAACAAAAAGGTACAAATCTTTGCATGAAAATCAACTTCAAATATCGAGAGGAAAATCTTTTTACAGGCAAATACTGCAAGCACATACTTTGTTAAACAAAAAATATCAGAATATAAATAAAATTGTGTTACTGGAAAGGCATTCAGGAGCCTCGCCAAGATCTAAAACTGAGACACAACTGCAGGGGTTAAAGTGCATAACAGAAGTCAGAGCTGAATCTGGGACACTGTCTTGAGTAACTGCGTCACTGCAGACAATGAGGCATTTTTGAAACGCCCAAATGCTCCTTAAGGATCAGGTTTTTTTATGTACAAGAGAGCATCACAGTGTGTCTGGAGATTTTTTAAATATTTTCTCCAGAGTTGCGACGAACAATCAAAAATGAAATTCGGCTCCTGAACTTCAGCCATGAGCCAGCAAAGCACATTTCAAGGAGCAAAGTCTCCACATCTCAGTGTGTTATGTCACTAAGGAAACAAGAGTTCAGCGTTTCTTAATCATCAGCCTGCGTATCGCGACGCTGTGAATAATTGAAGTCATTAAAAACGCCATCAGGCACGTCGCCACGGTCGCGGCTTCACATCACCGTCTTCACTCTGTCACTTGACTTTTCTGCTCTATTTCTGTTTGTTCTTTCTTTCACGAGCTTCTCACCGACTTCCCTCTTCACGACTTCAACCCAAAACGCGCCATCATCTCCTCGTACACCGTCCACGCCATGGCGGCCATCATGGTCCTCCTCAGCGCCCGAGGAACCGCGCCCCTGAAGAACCCCTGGAGTCTGTGTTCCTGAGAGAGGAAGTGGAGGAACAAAGAAAGGCGACGATATAATCAGTAATAGTATCATGCATCCACGACTTTACATTTAAAGGGACAGTTTCAGTCAGTTTTTGCAAAAATCGGAATTAGTAAAGTAACTAAAGCTGCCGGATAAATGTAGTAAAAGTATAAAGTTTTATGAAAAAAAAGTACTCATGCACCAAAACTATCTAGAATGGCGTTTACACGGCAACCGTACTTGCACGAAATGTTAAAACTTTTGTTGCGGTTTGGCCTTTCATTCACGTGACAACAGCATTTTGGGGGCCTGAAAATGCAAACTTTTGAAACCCGGTTTCAGAGTGTAATTTTATGAAAATGTGACCCTTTCTGTCGCCATGGAAACTGATCCATGACATCACGTCTGCACTTTGCACATGTGCGTTGTGTTCTTCTACTATTATTATTTATTTATTTGTTCAATTTTGGTGTTTTCATTTTTATTTTTGTTAATTTCAGGTTTTTGGATGTGTTTTTATTTTCATTTTTAAAATGAAAATGAAGCTTGGGGGATTTTTTTCCAGTTTTTTTTAAAAATAAATTTGATTTTTTTATTGTTTTTTCTAAATACGTAAACTTTTGAAATCGGGTTCCAGAGTGTAATTTCATGAAAACAAAAGCCCTTCTGTCGCCGTGTAAACTGGATCCTTTGAGAACCATGACGTCGCACATGCGTGCGGCGTTCTTCTATTATGTGTCTTTACAAAATGACACCGCCTACTACTGGCCTGGCATGCACACTACAGCATCGTTTTTGCAGATCTGTGTACACGAGGATCGTTTTCACAGTGTTATCATATGAACGTGGGTCTTTTTAAAAACGCAAAGGAAAGACTTTCGGTTTAAAGTAGGCCGTCCTTGTGTTAACGCAGCCTAGATTGATAAACAGCACTACAGGTAAGAAGTCTGTAAAACTGCATTTCCCCAAATGCGACTAACACCGAACAGCACGACATCAAAGACGTGAGCTGACAGTCTGAGGTCGTTACCATGTAGATGTTTCTCATCGCCTCCAGTGTCCTCAGCTGCGGATTCACTTGGACGTGTGTTTTGACGACATCAGCCGGCTGCGTGATCAGAGACGCCAAAATACCAGCCAGGATCCCACAGCTGAAGTTCGCCAGCGGGGCCGAAGCAGACGAGCTGATTTCTTAAAGGAGGAAAGATGTTATTTAATCCAAACGGACATTAAAAAAACAACTACTCTGAAAAACATAAAGCCCAAACAAAGACCCGTAGTTAGAGTATTTTTGTTGTTTATGTGATATTTTTTTGTGTACATGGTGCTGGTTCTTAGTGAGTGTTTACCCGTCGGCAGCGAGGCCTTGGTCTGGCTGTAAAACATGACGTAGATCCCGGAGAAAGGGACGTCTCGGAGGAGCGTGGCCATCAGACCGGAGAACAGAGCTGCAGGACCTTCAGTCTGACACACACTGCGCAGAGCTCCGGTCACACTGCCGTAACTGTACCGGCCACACTGAAACACACACACACACTCAGTTTAATACACACACGACAAACTAAACACAGACATGCATTAACGCGCGCACACTCGGACCGGCTCACCGCAACAAACCACAGAGAAGCTCGGATTACAAACACACGCAGAGGAGGCGTGGCTTCATTCTCTTATCCCACTTTATCTTCACACAGCTAATCAGCAGCAGTTCTGCAGAAAGTTAATTTAAGTTCGCCGAAGTACAAATTGTGGTTCCTGATATCATCGTACAACAAAAGCGTTTTTAACAGACAGGAAAAGAGCTGAACTCTGTTATGAAACACCTGACTGCCAAACAACAGGGTGGTGTATAACAACACATTAATAAATAATAATGCATTTGTGCTATTCAAAGTACTCAGAACACCTTACAAGACACAATTAAAAAAAAACAGCAGCAACGTACCCAGACATCCTAAAAACAGGCAAAGCAGTAAAAGACAGTAATAAAATAACTAAATACAAAACCGTCGTCATAAAAACTAAAATCAGATCAGCGGAGACGAGGACAGAGCTAACGCCGATAAAAAGATACAGAGAGCAGCAGCTGCTAATCACACCAGCATTCACTCATTTATTTATGTTAATTGTATGTTAAGATTATGTTATTGTTGTGGGAAATATTGATGTAATGACACATATTAATTCTGGATATTTGATACAGTTTCAGTACTCATTTTCCACAGTGACGATGTCCTGATCTTATTGTTTAATACAATTATATTACTGCTAATCACCCAAAAAAGAAAAGTCGTCTTGGTATATTCATTTATTTATCATTAATTTTTAAATTAAAAAATCATAATTTTATAACCTTAATGTCAATTTTTCCTTGTTCAACTGAAAATCATTGAATATCATTATCTTTATTGTATTAAAGTAAGAAATTTCAATATTGTGAAAACACACGTTCACAAGACTATTATATAAAATAAAATGTAAATCCGCCGGTTAATTAATATAAAGTCAGAACAGTTACCTGTGAATGCAATCGGTAAATATTTAAAAATAAATCAGCTGGGTTTACTTCACAGTATCGGGGTGCTGAGGGCAAATCTAGACCGGGGCAGACCGCGTCGTGCGTTCTTACTTCGAAGCGTGTCTTGATGACAGTGACCGGCAGCATTAAGACCCCCGCCACCGTCCGGGCCCCGCCTCCCAGCAGCACGGCCTGTAAGGGGCCCGGACTGCCGTCCTGGAAGAAGTGGTTCTTCAGAGAGTAGTAGGTGCTGAAGTAGAGCCCCACTCCTGGGATGGTCCGAGCAAAGGACTGGAGGAGGACGAGAGGGAGAGTCAAAGCGAGGAAAAATCTGACGCCAGGCGAGAAACGGGCAGTACGAGATGATGCTGGGTAATATGAGTTACTCTCTAGGTACGTATGACAAACTGTTTCATGTTTTTATCCAAAGCTTTTTGATCAATAAGCTCAATTTTGTGCCTTTTAATGCACTATGACAGTGACACTAAACTTATGGTTCGCAGGCCAAATCTGGCCCCCAATAGGGTGTCGCGTGGCCCCTCGATCATTCTCTAATTCACAATAAAAAGTGATTCACACTGTACTTTTTGTAAACACAAGAGAGCAGAGTGCACAAAACAGCATCAAAACGAGTTTGTTTATCAAAAAAGTGCCAGTGGAGGATCCCCCAACAGAGGTCTGAGCTAAGACTAATGTCCTAAGATCCTAGAAACGTCCTAAATTCTGAGAAATGTCCTGAAATCTGAGAAATGTCCCAAAATCCTAGAAACGTCCTAATATTCTATAAATGTCTTAGAATCTGAAAAACATCCTAAAATCTTAGAAATGTCCAAATCTGTGACCGAGAAGACAGCGTAAAGACGGTCTTACTGGTGAGATTCCTTTCCACAGTCCCAGCAGCCTCTCTGTCCGCACCACGCTCAGCAGCACCGCCGTCATCCCGACTCGGCCCGAACTGAAAGAAAACAAGCGATCATGAGTGACACGACGTCCAACTTCCTGTTGTGTTCATCCCGTCAATGAAGCCAATTTTTGGAGGTCACAGTGGAAGACAACATGTTATGTAAGCTTACAACTGTGACAGCTGTGCGTGTGTGTGTGTGTGTGTGTGTGTGTGTGTGTGTGTGTGTGCACGGACTCACCCAGGCTGCACGCCGCTCTGCAGAGTCTGCAGACGAGTCTTAACCAGGTCAAGAGGCTGGAAGAGCAGCGTGGAGCAGGTCCCGCTGAAAGAGCCGCACACGAAGGCTTTGATGGCCGGGTGAGCCTGAGGGGGGACGGAGGGACGGATGGACAGACAGAGAGGGGGGTGCAGTGAAAAATAAAAAAAGGATTTGGGCAAAGAAGGAGCAAAGGGAGAGAGATTAAGTTACATAACCAGCGAACGGACGTTTGATTCACAGCAGAAACATCGTGGGCTAAAAACTGAGATAACGAGGCTCGATTTTCGATACCGAGCCCAGAAAATGTCCTTGTGCCATCTCTGTTCATGCATGTGTCGCTAAAAACGACCTTTAAATCGTAATTCTATTTTGATTTGACGAACAAAAAATACAATTTTAGATAATTAATTTAATTTTCCAATTTTCTATTTTTTCTTTTCGAAATGGAAAACTGGTAAAGGTTAGGACCCTTGACATTGTTTTTTAATTTTTTTTAAATTTAAGCACAAAATTGAATTAGGAAAACAAGTCATTGTCCAAAAACAATTCTTGAATTTTTTTTGTTTGTTTTGGGTTTTTTTTTTTTGGTATCTGGTTTTATTTTGAAAAGTGAATGAAGGTATGATACACAGATTTTTGTTAACACACAAATTTATTTGAAAATCAAATTAATTTGTGCCAAATTTTAAAAAAATGATTTTTTAAAATCGGCTGCATTTTAAAATGGGGTCTGGTGGGCGTGGCAGTGGTGATTTTTGGGCTGTTTATTTATAACAAAACACATTTTGTTTTTGATATTTTATCTATCGATCTATCAACACACAGATATATATACATCTATACACACACACACACAAACTATATATATATATATATATATATATATAACACACACAGTATATGAAATAAGAAGGAGGTTGTCTGTATGTCAGCATGGTGTCGTCTCAGACAGGATGCCCTGACCTCCAGAGAGATACAAGTGCAATGACAAGTAGAGCTGCAACGATTAATCAATAAGTTGTCAGCTGTAAAATGAATGCCAACTAATCTGATAAGTGACTAATGCGTTTGATTTTTTTTTTTGAAAAGCTGTTTTCAGCTTCAGTAAACTAAAAATCTTTGAGTTGTGCACAAAAAAGACATTTAAGTTTGTCATCTGTGGCTTTGGAAAAAGTCTTTTTTTTGCTTTTTCTTGCATTTTTATAGACAAAAAACTAGTTGATTATTCAAAAAAAAAAAAAAAAAAAACAGCATAATCAACAATGAAAATAATCTTTAAGATGCAGATCTCTCTGCTCAAACAGAAAAAAAAGAAAAAAGAAAACCTAACTATTATGAAGAAAATGCACATAAGTGTCTGAAAAACTCACCAGAGACAGTTCCATCGCTCCTCAAGACGTTGACACGAGAGATTTTGTTTTTCCTCCTCTTGTCGACGCGTCACTCTGAAATGTTTGCTCTCCTAAAAAGAGGAAAAATAGAGAAGTGGCCTTTCAGAAACGGGTCCAGTCAGACATGCAGAGTTTCTTGCAGATGATGACGGAGCAGAGCTCTGCTGTGGACGATCTCACTCACACGGCATTATTTAACACGCAGGTCACCTGACAAACACCGTGTTTCCTATTCGTGACCATCAGAGCCGACACACAGCTACTCATTAACCGACCACAGAGCAGCAGGCTGCATATTAGGATGGATCTGGTGCTCGTCACTCTGCTGCAGGTTTCTCACTCCAGTTTTTCTGTGAGCGCTAATGCAATATGTGTGCAGAAAAAGCACAAAGGGGTCGAAAAATGTTTTAGTTTGTGGAATGCAAATGGGTTTTTTTGTGAGGTTAAATCGCACTCCTGCAGCTTTAAAGTTAAAATTTAATTAATTAAAAATCACTGACACATACTCTGCTGCAGACCAAAGAGAAGCGTAAAAGAGAAAAAAATGTGTCTTTTGTGATCAAATTTGCATTTAGTTTTCTGCAGATTATATAATAACAAATTACAGATTTTGTGGGTATTGATACTCCAAAAAGGAAAAGTAATCTTTTGTGTAACGCTCCTTCCCCATTCTGACTGACTTAGAAGGACCTGTGATGTCGTAGAATAATTAAAAAAATAAAATAAAATAAAAATTTAAAAAATAAATAAATATAATAATAATAATTTAATTTAAAAAAATACAGAATTAACTTTTTTTAAACTATATACATATAATTTATTATAATTCCTTGTATTTAAATTGTATATTGTTAACCAGTCAAAGATAACTTGTGTTGTGCTCTTGCTCATTATAACAATAATAATTATTATTAATCACCTTATAGTGGACTGAAATGTTACACTGTGTGATGTAAACATGCTGTGCGATAATTAAATTATTTATATCAAACGAAGAAACAGAATAAAAACACTTTGTTTTAAAGCTTACCTTTTTTAAAATGTTCTGGAGGATGATATCACGAGTTTAACGCCATTTTTTAGCCACTAAATGAATCCTTTCATTTGTTTGTTCGGTAAGAGTCTTTCTGACTAAAAAAATTGTTTTTCTTTGTCCTCAAACAGCAGCAGCTCCAAACATTGTAATTTTGTCTCAGTTTTTACGGTCGAAAGGCCCAAAAAATATAAAAAATAACACCACCGACGTTACATATCAGCGTAAATCCTTCTGACCGACTTTAACAACTAAAACACGGAAACATGTGAGCGCCTCTTTTCACGGAGCTCCGAGCTGCGACGTTAAAACCGAAAAATGAAAAACCCAAAAATCTCCTTTAGTGACCATGTTTCTTCACTGACGCTCAACCGGCCGGTTCCTGTTTGATGACGCGCGGTGTCGTCACTGCGGCAAACCCCGCCCACCGAGGAGCGGCTGGCTTCTGATTGGTTAAACAAAGCACCGTAATGTTACTATTAAAAGGGCACCACTTAATTGAATACCCGAGATTATGACAAAGCGAATATTATTCTAAAAAGTGAAACTTTTTTGTTTTTTAGTTGGACACACACGAAATGAAAATACTCTAGTATTGACACCTACAGAGGAGTTTTTAAAAATATACCAAAGGTTTTTAAACTTTACGCAACATTTCTACCGTAATCACTGGTGAAGGAGGTATAAAAGTTCTCAATTTAAGTAAAAATTGAAATATGACAAAAAATAGTACAGAATAGAAAAATAAAGTTAAAATAAATAGTGAAATAAAATAATTCACTATCACATTTTATTAGGAATTACATATTACTGTGCTCAGAATCAGGTTCAGTATTTGATTTATTTATTTAAGTAGGTTTTCAAATACAAGAAATTTTCTTTAGAGTGTAATTAAACATATTAAGATATAGTAAAATTAAATAAAAGGAGGCAAAGCAAAAAACAACAAAGACGAAAAACTAGAGCCGCAGAAAATTGTTAATTCTTATCAGTGCTTAATGTGTATGTTTTGTATGTAAAATATTACTAATTTCTTTAAATCATTAGTCGTAGTAGTATTAGTAGTCGTAGTAGTAGTAGTGCTTTAATTTGTGTTTTGTGCAAAAACATTACTAGTTATTTTAATTATTTGTGCATTATTAATGGTTTCATGTGTTTTTTTTATATGTAAATATTACTAGCAATTATTATTATTATTTTATATTTTATGTTTGTATTTAAATATCATTAGTTGTTTTAAATATTCTATTATTATTGGTTTCATGTGTATATTTTGTATGTAAATGTTACTAGTTATCTTAAATAATAATAAGTATTATTATTATCATTATAAATTATTATGATTAATGCTTTAATGTGTATATTTTTGTAAACAAATACTGCTTGTTATTTAAAAAAACGAATTAAAACGTTTATTTATTTATAAAATTACTCGGTATATTTTTTTCATAAAAAAGATTAAAAAAAAAAAAAAAAAAAAAACAATAACAGAAAATAAAAATACTCGAGTATCTAAAAGTTATACTAACGCACTAAGTGCACCGTTACTTCCCGCCTGTTAAACTTTTTAACTCGTCTTGGTTCGTCCTGTTTTGACTGAAAGTGTTTATCTGAAAGTTTTTCTTATGACAGAGAGATGCAGGAAGACAAAATGCTGGAATAGCAGCCCTCACCTTCACGTCTCCATCCGTGTTTGCTGTGTTTGCTCAGTTTTGGGTGAAACCGGTTCAGACCCGCTGCAGCTCTGATTGTCTCTGATGCAGAGAGTGAGCGCCCCCTGCTGGGAGACACGCAGCATCTCAAAAACAACCACTGACGCATTACAGGGGTCAAGTTTTGGACTTCAAACCTGATTTAAATTCAATTCTCCTAAAGTATTTACCCCAAAACTTCTGAAAACAGTAATGAAATAAAAGTACATCTACTCAAATAGTAGGCTACACTGGAGGTATACAGTCAAGATACTTCAGACAAGTGGAAAGAAAGCATCCAAAATTACAGATTTAGGTGTTTTAGTTCATATTTCTGCTCTGGAAATGTATGCTTTTTTTTACCCTTAATATTACGCACACTCATATTGCTCTGCACTTTTCAAAATCAAGCTTTATAAAATATTATAGATTAATATTATTTTCTGCTTTCATTATTTTTTAACCATTAATCCTAATCATAAATATCAAAAATTAATTCATTTTCACAGTTTCAGCCCTTTAAATATTGCCATTTTGCCATGATGCCACTATGTTTAGATGGATAAAATATATATTTGTTTTTAATATACTACATGCATTATGCATTTTTGTGATGATCACAGGATGGGATATGTCAATGGTTTGCAGCAACATTTACTGTCACAGTGCAACTAGTGGGAAAAGCATGTATTTTCTGCAAATATGAAATATGGTAAATATGGAAAATATTAAAAATTCCAAGACAATAGCCCAGAGTGACACCCAAAAATAATACAGGTTTTTAAGCTTTGATGGCTGTGGGGACAAAAACTGCAATTTGAATGGGCTTCAATGGTGCATTTTTTGCATCGACAGTCTGAGTGTAACTATTTAGTTTCCACGGTGTATTTTAGACTTATTGTAGGAGCTGAGCTGGAAATTCAGGTTAAACAAAAATACACATTAGTGCCAAAATTGATACCATATGCATGAACACAGCCAAAATGATCAGAAAATGAAAAATGCATAAAATGCACCAAAAGTATTTGATATAAGGTGAGTTTAATGACGCAGAAGTCAACATGTAGCAGTTTAGAAAGCCTCTTTAATTGCAATAATACCAACATTTCACAACATGATTTCCATTCCAGAGGTGCAGACAGACAAACATTACAAAAGAATCGAGAAGATGCAGTTTTTCTGTTTTTTTGGATTTCCTTTGTTTGTTTTTCTAAGTTTGATCTTTTTAATTATGAGCCGTTATTCTTGACAACACATTCCTCTCACTTCCCAGCAGTGTGAGCCGAAAGCAGCCCCCGAGCACAGCCAGCGAGGGGTTAACCTGGAGCGAAGTATGGTCAGTGTGGTGTGCGCAGGTCAGTGATGAAGAACCTCCTCCTCCTCCTCCTTCAACAAGCTGTGCTCTGAGAATACAGTGTGTGCTGTGAGTAATAGACACCCATCACCCCGTTTAACCTTCAAAAACACAAAACACTGATAGTGATAAATGAAAAAAAATAATCAATGCATGACCACAAAAAGCCAACGAACCCCGTCCAGAAGAATCCAGCTGCATTTTAAGGCTTTAGTGTGTGTTGGCAGTCTTACTAAATGTGCGCCGTCTTTTTGAAACGGTCACACAAATGCAGTGGTTTATAATGTCAAGGCTAAAATGTTTTTGTTTTTTTTTTTATCTCAGTGCAAAATTAAATTTCAGCACGGTCACAATCAAATGCCTTCAGTATGCGTCAATGAGTCTCCAATCGTGTGAATCTGCCTTACAAGAAGTGTGTGTGTGTGTGTGTGTGTGTTTGTGTGAGTTACATGATCAAGCCCAAAAGCATAGTCACGAGTACTAACTGCAGCTAAACTGATAGAATACATTTCCGCATATAAACCTTCATTATAAACTGAAGCGAGAGCGCGAGCAGAATAAAGCACTTCCATTCTTAACCATTATAAAAAAAAATCTGCATAAAATACAATTCTATAGATTGAGATATTAACTTTGGTCCCCTTCCAGTAATCGGTCTTCATTTATGTTTACTTCTCTCTGTTTTCTCTTTCTTCAATTAGAAAAATAGATCCTGAATCAGGACTTTCACAATTGGAACGTTACAAAAATATCTTTTGTTTTTCTTTTTCCCAGAGAATGAAAAAATGAAGCAAAAATTTGGCCCAAAAAATAATGTGTGTGTGTTTGTCAGCATGGCGATTGTCCGAGTTTACTGGCGTCTGCGTGTGTGTGTGTGTGTGTGTGTGTGTGTGTGTGTGTGTGTGTGTGTTAAGAATGCATAGATTGTCAGTGATAAAGTTGTTCCTCTCTGTTCAGTAGGTACAGTAATGTGAGCTCGTGTGTGAATTTGGATCGGTCTGATGTGTGATGCAGCTCTGCGGAGCGGAGCGGCACCGTGGCGGATCACTCGGGCTGCGGCTCGGGGTTCTCGGGGGTCTTTGCCTCCGCCTCCTCATCGCTTTCGTTGGAAACGCGGGTAACGATGCGGCGCATGAAGGGAGGGTCGCCACGTCTGAAACACAGAAGGGGGAAACAAAAATGACCAACACGAACCAGCCGAGCAGCAGTTACAGTTCACATCCCTGACTGTCCAAAGTCATTCTCAAAAACTCTCCAAAAGTTGCTGTGAAGAAGCTACAAATTCTGAAAGACGGACGCTTTGCACACATCTTCCCCCCGCAGCACAGAGGATCTAAACAGTTTCAGTTTCAAGATCAGTGTCGCCGATTCAGCATCTGACCAAATGTGTCCCTCTCTGTTCCTGAGATCCGACGCTGAGAAAAGGACCGAAAAATGTTTTTGCAGAAAATTACGATGTCAGCAGGCCGGTTTCTATTAACCCTCAAATTGTGCAAATTGAAACTGCGAATGCTATGTGCTTGTTAGGAGGAACTAGCTCCCATGATGCATCAGGAGCTACAAGAGCTGTTTTTGCATCGTATGACTCGGATAATCCAGTTTTGAATCCACAATTCCTCTGTGAAATCGTGGACTATCAGCTCCCAGAAATCCCTCATACGTGGACGCTCCCAAATATAAGGGGCTCGCCTTTCCTTTATGGCTCCGTAACACGCCAACGTCACCTTCGACTGAAAATAATGAGTGTGGTGACGGCAATAGAAATAAATCTGCTAATTAGTGCACTAGAATAAAGGGCTCTGCTGCTAATGTTTTGAGCATCCGTCGCCATGGTTACTGGAATGTTTCACTTAATGGAAACGCGTCATCTCAGTTACGTTTTTGATATAAAATGTCAGCACTTCACCATTTTTTCCTCTCTGACATTTTGTGATTTTTTCTCATAATTAGCGTATGAATTCCTGAGTTTTAGCCAAAAACATGTTCTGTGAGGTCACAGTGACCTTTGACTGTCAAATCCTAATCAGTCCATCTTTGACTGGACGTTTGCGCCAAAAGAAACTCGCTCAAGGTGGTTTTTTTGTTTGTTTTTTTTAAATGGCTGTCATGAGAATGAGACAGACCCAAAAACATAATGCCTCCGTCCGGCGACGGCTGCTGCAGAGTCAGGGATTCCCCCACCGTCGCTGATTTGCGTCGGGCCGCCACAATTACAACAAATAGACTTTCTACTTTTAGAGCTTTTGTTCATTAGGAGCGCTGTTGGAATATACACACCGTTTGATTATTTGCAGCACCACACTGACAGAAAAACAGGGTCTCAACACTTTTGTGGATAAAATTCCTGAACGTTTCCATGATTTTTCAAGGACCCATAATAAATAATTTTTCTTGCCCTTCTTAATGTTTTTTTCACACATATCAGATTCAAACTCTTTTCAAACGAATGCGTGTTTGAGCTACGTTACATCGACCGCTACAGAGAATCTATTTGCCGTTTTGTTATGTGACGCAGGAGGTTATCCGCCAAAGATTACGGTGACATTTTTTTTTTTTTACAAACTACAGAATTCCATGACTTTTCCAGGCCTGGAAAATGTGATTGCAAAATTTCCTTCATTTTTCAAGTTTTCCGTGACCGTGGGAACCCTCAAGACTCAAGAGCAGCTGCTCCTCTTATCCTCTACTCTGATCTGATCAGCTCTGGACAGATCGGCAGATCAATTATCCTCCCAAAAACCACAAACTGCTGCCGAGGAAAAAGACTCATGGAGAGCTCGCAGATTCGTGCGGACGATGCAGGACTGTTACTGACACTGAAGACAACTGGATACCAATGACGGCTACTGGGACTCTTTTCCCACCTGAGCTTGCTCTTGAGGGAGCTGACTTCACGGTTCATGGCGTCCGCCGACTCTGTGGCGTCCTCCAGCTCCCTCTGCAGTTTCCTTCGGTTGGCGTTGGCTCTCTGCGCCTCCTCCTCAGCCTCCTCCAGCTGACGCTTCAGCTGCTTCATGCGAGAGTTCAACTTGTCGACCTGTAATTCCACAAAAACAACGTCAGATGAACTGATTTCTGCCAAAATGATGTGACAATTTTAAGCTTGACGACGGCGGCGGAGAAGCCCTCACCTGGTCCTTGTACTGCTCCGTGTTGCGTCTCTCGTCTTCCACCTGCAGGATGATCTCCTTCAGTTTCTTCTCTGTGCGTCTCACAAGCTTGGTGGCACCCTGCCTCTCCCTGAGTCACAGCAGAACAAAAAAATTATTAAATTATTATTATTTCACCCCTTGAAACCTGAGGTTGGCTTAGGAGGAAGGCAACCAGCACCTTCACAAGAAATTACCAGAATTAGAGAGAAATTAGTAAAAGGTTACAAGAAAATGACACAAAAAAGAAAAAAAATTGTAAAAACAAACAAAACCCAATAACAAAAAGACTTAAAAAACAGATCAAATGTAATTAACTTTAAATGTATAATTATAATTAAACAATTATTTTCAAAAACCCCCGCTCTCTCTTTCCTGTCATTCAATATATATATTTGTCAGTTTTCCTAATTTATTGCAATTTTGCACGACATCGCTTGCCACGTTGCTTGTTGACTTTTCAAGTCATATTTTTACAGAAATCAAACCAATTTGCTTAATTTCAAAATAGGCAACAACAACCAACGACTTCACAAGAAATTAGAAGAGAAAAATTAGAGAGGAATTAGTAAAAAGTTACAAGAAAACCACCTGAAAATTAGTACACGGAAAGACGAGAAAAATGGAAAATCACCTGAAAAACAGCTGAAATGTAGCTATTTTCCCCTCTCTCTTTTTTGTTTTTTAAATATATATATATATATAATTTTTTTTTATTAAATACTAATTTTCAGTTTATTTTCTTGTCAGCTTTCCCTCATTTCCTGGCAATTTCCGGGCCTCTCTTGCCAAGTTGCTTGTTGACTTTTTTAAGTTTTTTTTAAAACCAACTGCTCAAATTTCAAAGGTTTAAACGCTTGTGTAAGGGGTCGGAAGGTAACACAAGAAACTGAAGTAAATCCAGGTTTCAAAGGGTTAACAGTGTATATGATGCAGAGTAAAGGTCATGGCGGAGGCTTTCACCTGGTCTCTATGTCCAGCTGCTCCTCCAGCTGACCGATCTTCGCCTCCAGGGCGGCTATGCTGGCCTTGTACTTGGATTTGACGGCTCCCTCGAGCTCCTGCAGCTTCAGTTTCAGCTCCTTGTTCTGACGGTCAGCGTGCTGCGAGCTCCTTCCACACGCTGACAGGTGCTGCGCTCTGCCGTGAGCTCCACATTCATCTGGTCAGCCTGGAAAAAAACAAACAAAAAAAAAAAAAAACAGTTGAACAAATAAATGATCTTTTTAATGGTTTATGTGAACGAACAAAAAACAAAATACACAACCATGTGAACATGATGACCTTTCAATCATATAAAAAAAATAAAATAAAAAAATAATAGTATAATAATAATAATTAAAAAAATAGATAGAAATTTTATTAAAAAATTTTTTTTTAAAGAATGAACAAATAAAAATGTGGGGAAATAAAAAAGGGAGGGTAAAGAAATGAATAAAAATCATAAAATAAAATAAGAGTATAAAATAAGCAGAGAGGCAAACAAAAAATGAGCTGATGAGCTGTTGTATATTTACGTCCACAGACCTGCAGCATCGATTTCTTCAACCTGTCGTTGATCAACTCGGTGTTGCACTGCTCCTCCTCCAGCTCCTCCTCCAGCTGAGCGATACGAGCCTCCAGCCGCCTCCTCTCCTCTACAACCTGAGCACTGAGGAAACGGCACGAAACACGGTCAATAACAGGCGAGACACACCACAAACACTTCTGCCATTTTGCTCGAGTTTGATGGACGTCTCACTTCTTGGTGGCCTGGTTGTTAATCTCATCCTGCAGCTCGTCTCTCTCCTGCTGGGCCTGCCTCTTCATTCGCTCCCCAGATGCCAACTCCTGAACAGGATCGAACGAGAGGAGAGCAATCAGTGTGCAGCAGAGACCGGGGGATAGACCAGAGCGGTGAGACTCAATTTACGGCCGCAGACAAAATCTGATGCTCTGTAGGGTGCCAGGGCGACCTTTTCTAATTCGTAATAAAAATAAAGTAATTCACACTGAGAATTGTTTTTGTACTTGTAGTATACAAAAAAGTGTCAATGGAGGATCCCCCACACCCCGCACAGAGGTCACAGCTAAGTCCCTCATCTTGTAAAGTCCTAGAAACGTCTTAAAATCATAGAAACCTCCTAAAATCCTACAAATGTCCTAAAATCCGAGAGATAGGACCTAAAATCCTAGAAACTTCCTAAAACATTGAAACATCCTAAAATCCTAGAAACATCCTAATATGTCGTACAATTGTACGATTGTCCTGAAATCGTGGAAATGTCCTAAAATCCTATAAATGTCCTGAAATGCTAGAAACATTCTAAAATCCTACAAATGTCCTAAAATCTGTTTAAGATCCTCAAACCCTAGAAACTTACTAAAACACTAGAAACATCTTAATATGTCATAAGATCCTGTAATTGTCCTATAAATGACCTAAAATCCGAGAAACATTCTAAAATGTTACAAATGTCCTACAATCCAAGATACGTCCTAAAATCCGATTAATGTCTTAAAATCTGCTTAATGTCCTAAAATATGCTCTGAGGTCCTCAGCCCCTAGAAATGTCCTTAAATCCTAAAAACATGTCTTAAGATCCTACAATTGTCCTGAAATCACAGAAATGTCCTAAAATCCTATAACTTTCCTAAAATCCAAGTAATGACCTAAAATCAGAGAAACATTCCAAAATCCTAGAAACGTCCCAAAAACTGAGACACATGTATGGGGCTGCTGTGACTGGCCCCTGGCCTCCTGTCATTTACAAAAGTGGCCCCCGGGCAAAGCCAGTCGAGGGTCCCTGTAACGAGGCGTTGACGTGGAGGTGTTCACACCGACCTCCTGCATCTGGATCATTTCGGCCTCCATGCTCTTCAGCTTCTTCTCCGTCTCCTTGCTCTGAGCGAGGATCTCGTCTCTGGACATGCGAGAATCTTCCAGCTCCCGCATGAGATCCTTCATCTGAGCCTGTGGAGTCACAGGAGTCAGTCAGACTGGGAACAAACTGCACTTTTAAACACTTTAACAGCACTTTTTTGTTGTTGTCTTGGAGACATTTCAGCGAGCGACTCACCTGGAGTTTCTTCAGCTGCTTCAGGGCCTCGTCCCGGTTCTTGTTGGCCATGTCGATGCCGGCCTCCAGCTCCTTCAGGTCCAGCTCCAGCTTCTTGCGTGCGCCCACGGCTCCAGAGCGCTGCTTCCTCTCGTCCTCCAGCTCCATCTCCATCTCCCGCACCTGACGGATGTACATCTGATTTCAGCCACGCCCCGTTCAACCGAGAGACTGTACCTGCACGACTACAGCCTGAGCGCTGCTCATGTCCGTGGACTTTAATATTTTTACAGGATTAAAATTAAACCAACCATATTGTAAGCCATCATTATTTTAAACTCGGAAAATTACATCTAACTAATTCAGCTCTGAAGTGCTAACCTACTGCAGCAGCTATTTAAAAAAAAAGCACCACCATGGAGGACATTTTCTCATTTATCTCTGAATATTGCAGCAGCCCACTTTTATTTTATTTTTTTTTCATTTTCAAATGCTTGTTGTAGCTCCCAATAATTTTATACTTTTCTGAAAATAATAATAATAATAGTCTGCAAATTTGAAATTTAAGTTTAAATAAAGTTTTCCCCTAGTCTGATTGAAAATAAAATAAAACCCAATAATATAATGAAACATCCTGACTAATAATTTCACTTTCATTTTTCATTCATTTTTTTTTAATGATGTCAAAAGTTTTACAGAAAATCTCCAAAGGCATGTTGTCTTTAAATTGTTTTGGTGTTTGTCTGTTTTTTAAAGAAAATTTTAGCAAATGTTAATTTCTTTTTGTGATTTTTGAAGAAAAAAATTAGAAACTTTTTTTTTGCTGTTGAGATTTTTGAAAAAAGAAAAAAAAATCAGGTGAATTTTTTAGCGTTTTTTGAATAAAACATTATTTGCATGTTTTCTTTAAAAATCACCAAAATTGCACCTTTTATCGCAGCTATAGACTGTAAATACAGAAATTATTGTTGGATTTTCAAATTTCTGACAGTCGATGGACACATCATGTGTTATTATATGGGTTTGTGAAACATATTTCCATGACTTTCCCAAAACTTTCAGGGTATGTTTTGTTTTTTATAGGCTCGTAAATTGATATTTGCAAATTCCATGGTTTTTCCAGGTATTTCATGACAGTACAAACCCTGTATGTACAACATCTGACATCTGCAGTCTGCATCCTGTTCTCACCTGTTTGGTCAGCGCCCTCTTCTTCTCCTCACCCATCTCGTCCCGTCCTGCCAGGTCTCTCTCGTACTGAGCCTTCATGGCCTGCATGTTGACCTCCAGCCGCAGTTTGGCGTCTTCTGTGGCCTGCAGCTCGTCCTCCAGCTCCTCCAGCTGAGTCTTCATCTCCTCCAGCTGCTGCTCCAACGCACGTTTGCCCTTCTCCAGTTCGTGGACCTGCAGAACCGCGAGGACAATTTGTGATGACGGTTCTAACAGAATACACAACACACCTTTAAAAAAAAAAAACAAAACAACATTTGCTCCGGACTTACATTCTTGCCGACGTCGTCCTTTGAGGAAACCAGGTCCTCCATCTCAGCCCGCAGCAGTTTGTTGTTGCGGTCCAATTCTTCCTTGATGTCCATCAGAGAATCGAGCTCTCGGTTCAGAGTCAGAGCCCGGGTCTCCTTCTCACGGGCGTCGGCTTCAGCGCAGTCACGCTCCTCTGCGTAACGGGCAGAAATGTTCTTCTCCTCTGCCAGCATCTGTAGAAAGCCACAGTGTCAAATCTCAAACCACATAAACGAGTCTGATGAGTTTAAAAAAGTGTCTCAAACACAATGAGCACGCTTACGTGGAATCTACTAGTCTGACTCGAACAGGTTCGAAAGCCCAAGCAGATTAAACACGATCCATATAAACATCTCAATCAGCTTCAACAGGCCCAAACTGATTCAAATTCTGGTTGCAGAGGGGTAGTTTAAACCTTTTCACAAACCCATCAAAAGAAAATTTGTATCACGTAAACGATGAAGCTGATTCGTCTCTGGCTGCGTTCTTTCTGCTCCGTCCTCAGGCGAGGGGACAAGACAATGGAAACAGACTTCCAGAAAATGACAACTTCCGAGCAGAAGTGGACAAGTTTGTTTTTATCTGTTGCTTAATCAAGAGCATTATAACAATTGTGAATACTGCGCTGAACAGGAAATAAATATCCAATTTAGCCGTCAATTTGACTTCAGCTTCCGAAGGGGGCAGAAAAGATGCTTGAGCGGCCCCGAGGTACTTATATTTTGACAGAATATAAGTACCTGCTTATACAAAAAAAGTAACAATTTATACTCGATATTCACGATAAACAGTTAACTGATTCATTTCAATCAAATTGAGAAAACGCGTGAATGTAAACGCCTCACCTGGTCAAACTTCTTCTGCTTCTTCTCCAGGTTGGAGACGATCTGTCGGAGGTGGTCCTGGTCAACCAGCAGGTCGTCCAACTCTTGCTGGAGACGAGTCTTGGTTTTGTCCATCTTGTCGTAGGCAGCACATTTCTCCTCCAGACGCTGGCTGATGGCGTCCATGTCCCTCTGGAGCTTCTTCTTCCCCTCCTCTGAGCTCTCCAGACAGCTGGCGTCCTGCTCCACCTTCTTCTTCATGTCAGCGAGCTGTGAGCAAAGAGCCGGTGTCACTCCAACGCTCAGCGCTGCTTTACAAAACATCCCAGGTGACGAGTCAAAACTCAGAGGGACATGTTCACGTGTTCCTTCTCACCTGACACTGAGTGTTTTGCAGCTGCCTCTCCACGTTCCTCCTGCATTCTTCCTCTTCCTCCAGCTGCTCTCGCAGTCTGTTGTGTTCATCCTCCATCGTGCGCAGACGTGTGCCTGTAGACAGTTTCTGGCGCGTCTCTTCCTGGAGTAGTTCCTGTTGGAAACACGGGCATGTAAAACTGAATTATATGTAGCAATATGATAAATTAATATATTAAAGATTTAAAAAAATAACAACGATTAATTAAATCCGATTATTTTCAATTTGAGTTTAGCAAAATTTATTTTTAAGAGGGTTTCAAAGTTTGGTGCATTATGAATTTGAATTGTACGTTAAATATTATTAATTAATTCCCTCTCTTCTGTCTGTTGTTACTCCACAAATAGCCAAACAAAAAGATCAGACCAGGCATGTTTAGAGGAGAAAGATATATTTTTTATGAATTTTTCTAAGCTTTGTTTTAGTTATGCTACTTCAGTTCCATGTTTGAGCTTCAGTTTGTGGAATGATAAAAGAGTACATTTAAAATCTATAGAGAAAGATTTTTTAAAAGTGCATTTAACAGCTCACACTGACTTTATTTAATGTACAATATGAATTTAAAATTAAATAATATTAATTCCCTCTCCTCTGTTAGTTGTTTTTCCACAAATAGTCAAATAAACAGATTAGACCACATAATACATGTTTACTTACAGGCATTTTTGGAGGAAAAAAGATAAAAATTAATTTAAAAAGCTTTTTAAGCTTAGTTTTAGTTATGTTACTTTATTTCCATGTTTGAGCTTCAGTGTGCAGAATGATGAAAGCAAAGTGTGATGACTTATCCTTAAAGAATTATTTTTTATTTATTTTACAAAAGCATTTAAAGAGCTCACACTGACTATATTTAAAGCGCAATATGAATTTAACATTAAATTATTTTAATCCCCTCTCCTCTGTTTGTTGTTATTCCACAAATAGCCAAATAAATAGATTAGACCACATAATACATGTTTAGCTCAAGACATATTTGAAGGAAAAAGATGAGAATTCATCATTTTTTAATAAGTTTTATTATTATCTTTTTTTTTTAATTACTAGCTGAACATGGAGGATATTTGTGTGCAAACCTGAACATCCTGCAGCTGGGACTCGACAGCAGAGAAGTCTTTTGTTGCCTTGATAGACTTTCCCTCCACCTCACTCAGCAGGGCATTCACACTTTCCAGTTCAGCCTGTGGACCGAAGACAACGAATGAACCACTGAACAGAAACAACACATCATCTACTCCAGTGAGAACGGACACAGAAAAGGCTAAAGATTTAAAATGAGTCAATGTAATTGCCGAAAAATCATCATCAAATGACCACACGCACTCATCAGCGCACGCACAGAAAGCAGTAATCATCAGTGAGTGTTGCAAAGAGTCGCACCTGCATTTTAGCCATTTTTTCGGCCTGCTCCATCCTCTGGCGCTCGCTCTCTGCATGTTTGAGCTGCAGCTCGGCGTACAGGGTTTCAGCTTTCTTCCTGCGGTGCTCCGATTCTCCTTTAGCCTGCACCAGTGTCTGCAGCTCGATGGTCAGCTCGTTCCTCTCCGACTCCAGAGCCTGTTTGGCCTTCTCCATGGACACTTTGTTCTGCAGGGACAGAGGAGCACAGAGGTTGAGGGTCCTAATTCCATCATAATCTATCATTACCCATCATTTTACTCTGGATGATAATAAAGTATATTCAATAGCATTTAATTTTCATTCATTGAATTTCTTTTTATTAGCCATTATTTTATTCTGGATGATAATAGAGTGTTGAAGGGGATGACGTATTTTTGTAGGCCAACCAGGAAGTTAGCGTTGCACCGTTTTCCTCGAGACTCACACGTTTTGTTCAGCATGAAAATCCTCACAGATGAACACCACTTTTGTGTGTTTTGAAGCGTAAATGAAATCGCCAGAAGCAAAAAGCTATTAGGCTACACACGAACTGCAACGTGATTGCATGACTTAAACGTCAACACCCCAAATCGTTCAACTAACGATTTAATTTACCGCACACATCGAAAAGAACAGATAAACAGATAAATCTACAAGTTCGAGTGCGACTCTGTAAAGCTGTAAAGGCGGTGAGTGGGTTGAATGAGTTTCTGTGTCCGCTGGGATGACATCTTACGTCCCTGACAAACACTGTAGTCCCATTTAGCCATTTGTTAGCCATTTTTAAGACGTGTAAAGCCTTCGAAAGTTCAAAAATTGGGTTTAAAGGGACATATTTTCTGTTGCTAAAAATCTTTAGCCCGTGTTAACCACAGACCTTATTTGAGGCATTTTAACAAAACCACATTCACAAAAACCCAGAGACTTTGAGACGAGGGAACCAGAAGTGCCAAATGATTACTTCACTACTCTATCTCTGCAAATGAATAACACTTTTAGGATTTTTGAAGTCTAAATGTAATTGTCAGAGGTAAAAAGTTATTGTTGCTATCACACAACTACACTGCGATCGTGTCGCTATGGCTACGAGGCCTTAAAGTCGCTTTCTGCACGGCTACATGTTCTGTAGTTCACAGTTGGGTATGGACTGATGTATTTTATGTCGTAGAACAAATGAACAAAAAGTAAACAAAATTTGCAATAAACCATACTATCGAATCGCAATACTTGATACGTTAGATAATAGCTAATCTATATGCACAAAGCACCAACTGGACAGGTGTGTGAATTACATGAAGTTACATTAGACTGCCCTAATGTCAAAAAAATGGACAGCCTTCTGATTTTTCCATCTCTGTTACAAACAAATTTAGTCAATGATGAAAAATATTGGGTTAACGTGATGTGTATGTTAATATGGACCCTTGGAATAATTATCAAAAAAAAAATTGCTTGCTTGCTTTGATTTTCTGTACAATTCACTGAATTACAATTCATTGGAAATCTGATAACCCTCCTGCATTATAACAGAAATGAATTTTCAAGCTGCATCCATTAGATAAAATCTACTACAACATCAGATGTAAGAGTCAGGACTTTTTTAAAAATATGGCAATCACTTCTAGATTTTACGGCAGGAAGGTCAGTCTAATTGGTTGATAATGTGCGTTATAATGCATTTGTTGTTTGTGGCCATGCATGTTATTGCTTAGCTCTTCAGTGCAAATTGGGATGTAACACAGCGCACTTTCTTATTATCGAAACGTCATTCAAATCATGTAAACCCCCCCCCCCCCTTTAATTGTGTTGTGTGAAATTCAATGTTTGTTAATTTTGTCACTTTTACATGAATGATTATGAATTACATTATTATTATTATTAATAATATTGTTATCATTTTCTCTAGTTATATGGAGCAAAGGGTGGTTCAAAATCATATACAACACACACACAAAAAAAGTGCATTAAGTAGACATCAAAGTAATCGAATAAAAGGCTCTGAAACGTATTTACCCTCTTGGCCTGCTCTAGCTGCTCATTGACCGAGTCGAAAGCCTGGCTGTGTTTCTGTCTTATATCACTCAGCTGCATTTCGCGACATTTGACCTCATCTTCCAGAGTCTTCTTCAGCTGGGTCACCTCGGTCTCTCGCTTGGCCCTGAGAACAAAGCAGAGGTTAATCTCCTGCGTCAATAATGGACTCAGACCTCTGTCTGTTACCACACACGTCGTCATATCTTTACCTGAGTTCCTGCTGAGCGGCGGTGCTGTCCAGAGTGTCCTCTAGCTCCGTCTTAAGGGCCTCCAGCTCCTCGCCCAGGTCCCTGCGGTGTTTCTCTGCCTTGGTGCGGGCCTGCCTCTCCAGCTCCAAATCTTCCTGCAGTTCGGAGAGCTGGGCCTCCAACTCACGGATTTTTTTCTGGGCCAAGTTCTTCTGCGCTGCCTCCTCCTCGATTCTTCAGGGAGGAACAAAATGAGTAAATGGAGCAGGGGAGTCTTTCATTTGATTAAAATAACCTGCAGTATCACCACAGCAGCATAAAGGATAACAATGGAAATATAGTTGAGCAAAATTACACTCAAATTTTAACGTCATTTGAGCGTGACAGTGATGCAGTCTGGATCAAGATGCTTATGCCAGAAGCGCACCCTCAGGTGTAATATTGCGATTATAATAATAATAATACATTACAAAGAAATAATAAAATTAATGAATATGGACAAAATCAAAATAATAATAATAATGACAAATACATTGGCAATTTTTAAAAAAAAAATAAATGAACAAATAAAATAAAGAATAAATATCTAAATACTCATCGTGCGCCGACTGAAACAATGCATCCTTCCTCACGTCCCAGGCTTTGTCCAAATAAGTTGCTAACTTAAATATCTCTTTCTCAAACAGCCAGTTGAGTCGCTGCGAGTCATCAATATTTATCAGAACTACTTTGGTCTTTGTACTAGTAAACAATTCCTCACGAATTTTAAAAAGGACAATACACAATATGCCTAGATCTGGACTGAGAAGGTTTTCGTTTGCAGTGAAGTTGCTGTTTTATGTTCATAGATGCAAATGTCACTTTTTGGCAGTGTTTATAATGTGTCTGATGGCGGTTCGTGCTGGTTTTTGTCATCTGTGTGTTCGTTTATAGTTAGTTAGTGAGCTGGCTGTTACTTTTCATAATATGAGCTCAAACTCATTAACGCTGTGGAGATTTTCTTAGACATCATGTTATCAATACATTATAAAACTGCCCTGAAATTCTCCTCAACACCAAACTGATTAACATGTCCACAATTCTGGAATATTTTCAAGTGCATTATTTAAGCAGTGATGGAGTTTTATTTTCAGTGATGAGGAATGTGTGCTGTCATGTAAATTTGAGCACGTGCTTAATGTCTTGATGACCAATCGGATTGCTTGGTTGGAAATACTTGTTGTATAATACAACACTACAGACCTGGCCAGAGCTGCTTGGAGCTCTTCTTCTTTCTTCGCTAGTTGGGCACGGAGCTCGGCGATCTGGGCCTGCAGCTCAGCGACCTGGTCTTGTATCTCGTTGATGTCGCCATCCAACTTTCGTCGGCCCTTTTCCTGCTCTTGGCGTTGCTTCTCTTCCCTGCGCAGGCGGTCTGACAAGAAAAGAACAAATACGAGATTATAAGGAGGAAAAAAAGCATGCTGAAATTTGGAAACAGTGATAGCTAACAAATTGTCCTGTTTAGGACCAGTGAAGTCTTTAACCCTTTGAAACCTGAGCAAACTGGTTGGATTTCTTTCAAAAGCATGTGGAGAAGGCAATAAGCAACTTTACAAGACATGGTCCAAAAATTAGTGAAAAAGTATTTAAAAGGTAACAAAATTACCTAAAAACAAGTGAAAAAATCCAAAAAAACCCAATAAGAATGTGGCCAAAAAAAGCATCTAAAATGAAAAAATATATATGTATTTATTTTATATATCTTATTACATTTTGTCTGTAGTGTAATTTTCTTTTTTAATAAATAGAATTATTTTGACTTTTAAAAAAAAAATAATTTTCTGTTAATCCTTCCCTCTTTTTTAAAAACTAATATTAGGTCTTTTTCTTATCACTTTTTACTAAATTTCTTACAGATTTGTTTCTTGCCAAGTTGGTCACTGCCTTTTCCCCTCAGGGTCTTTCAAAACCAATTTTCTCGGGTTTCAAAGATTCTAACAGCCTGTGAAAGATGTCTGAACGCAGCACAAGAAAAGTGCTGCTGATTCGAGTTTTTAGAGTGTTAATGGCCGTTATGTGAAGCGACTGTTTGTCCCATCATGCTCTCCTCCTACCCTCCAGGTCTGTGATCATGGCCTCATGTTTGGTCTTGAGTTTCTGCAGACTCTTGGATTTCTCCTCCTCCTCGGCCAGGTTGGTGGTAAACTCGGAGATCCTATCCTCCAGCAGCTTCTTCTCCTGTATTCACAAACAGAGAAAACATTTAGGATTTGGAAAAACATGCATTTATCTTTAGTAGACTCGGTTATGGTGTCTTTACAGTAAATAAATAATAAATAAATAAATCTGTCACAATGGCTGCGGTTCCTTTCATCCTAACCTTGTTGAGTTTGTTGTTCTGGTCATCCAGAACCATGACATCCTCCTCTATCTTCTTCATCTTGGCATCCAGAGTGACCTTCTCCAGCTGGAGCTTCTGTCTGGCGGCCTCCTCCTCATCCAGCTGCTGCTCCAGGTCCTGTGTGCAGGTGAACGACGAGAGGGTTGGTGACGTAAATCAAACTCTAGATATTCTGTTAAGTTATTAAATGTTTCAGTTAGTGGGTGCAATGAGCTGATGAACTTACTTTGATATTTTGCTGCATCTTCTTTTTCTCACTCGTGAGCTGAGAGGCACGCTCCTCCTCCTCCTCGACACGGGCCTCCAGGTCATGGAGGATCTCCTCCAGCTCCTGCTTCTTGGCAGCCAGACGGGCTCTCATCTCCTCGGCCTCGGCACAGAGCTCCGCTTCTGCCTGAAGCTGCTCCTGCAGGGCATTCTTCTCGGCACAGAGCTGCAAGCATCCAAAAAGATGAGTCAGATATCACAGACTTAAATTAAATTATACAACGACTAGTTCCGATCAAGCAATCTGATTGGTCCACGAGACCTTTAGAACGTGCTCAAATATGCATTACAGCAAACCTGCCTCAAAACATTACTCCGCCGTTTATGAATGGCCCAGTGGAAGGAGAATCTCAAGTTTACCTGGAGTTGTTTTTCCTCCATCTCCTGCAGCTGCTGCTGAGTTTGCACGTGCCTCTCCTTCACCTTCATCAGCTCCTCATCCTTGGCCTGCATCTCCTCCTCCTGCCTGCTGACTTGCAGCAGAGGCTTCACCTGAGGACAAATTGTAGAAATAGGGAGTTAAAAATAGGATATCTCAACATTTCCAAGTACAAATGTAATGATTTTGAGTCCTTTTGGAAAAAAAAAAACATTTCTTGACAATAGTATACATGTTTATTGAGTTGTATCAAATTTCTGAATATTATTTTATTCTAACCTAAAAACACTGGGCCCAGGCCTATCATTATACAGCACAGCGCTTGAAAAGGAATAAAAAAGCAGTTTTGCAGGGATAGAGGAAGTATTTCGATCCTAAAAAACTCCTGATTTCAAAACATTACGTAAAATTATCTTAGTATTACCATCAAAATGCACTCTATTCATATTTCTGCTGCATCAATGTTTATGTACTGCTTCAGATGTTTTAGGTTGTGCTCACTTTAACTCCTTTAAAGCCTGTTGGGTAGTTTAATCCTCAGAAATACATCATATTCTATAAAATCATTACAGATTTGTAGCGTGGCTGTCCTTTGAGAGCCACAAATCTCTAAAAAGTGAGAAAAACTGCCCTGTTTTTAGCTTTGTGAGGAGCATTTTCTACATTTCAAACATCTGCTGGCAGTATTTCAGCTATGAAGTTTTTGGAGAGACTAAGGCTCACCTTGGTGAAGAGTCTCCACCACTGCCAGTTTTTGAGTTTGAGATAAGCCAAGCAGTTTCTCTGGATCACCTTCATTGCGGTCTGCTGCTGCAGTTTCTTGTGGAAAGCCCTACAAAACAAAAATACACAGATTCAGACAGTCGCACTTCATATGAGCTTGCAGTTCAATGCAACAAACTTAAATGCAAAAGAAATCCAGGTGTTTGCAGGTGTCACACGCTTAAATGTAATGTTTCTTAAGACCTTTTTAAGACAATTTTATCCAAATTTAAGACTTATTTTTTGGGATAAATTATCTTTGTCTTATTCAAGCATTGCAGGTGAGTATAAAGATAAGTATATATGTGGTCCTGTGCAGAAGTTTTATGTAGGAATGTAGTTATTATGGTGAGTTAGGTTATTCTACATTGGATTTGTAACATCAGAAAAGTGGTCTCCCATTCAAATGAGCTTTACAAAAATAAATTAAAAGATGAATAAACATAAACAAGTACTTAGTGATGTAAACCTTGCAAAACGGTTCATATATGAGGTCAAATTAGGAGAACGATGAAATGGCCTTTACTATAATATGCATTTAAGATTTGTGCACCAAGTGTCTTGTGTCTGAGATGTTGTTCTTTGTGAATTTTTATCTTTCTTGTCATTAATGTTGTTTTTGTTTGTTTAGTGCACTTATGTCACAGTGTGTGCCTTAGTTTACAAGACACAAATCTCCACATTTGATATAATAAGTGTATGTATACCTGCATGTGTGAGTACATATATATATATATAAATATAAATATATATATAGTCACTGACTTGACTTGAACTGAATTGACTACAGAAATTTGAATTTATGACAATTTAATGACTTTTAGGGCCTAATAGTTATATAAATTAATTTATGTAAGGGCCTGCAGACACTAAAAGTCCTAAAAGTGACTTCCTTTTATTTTTGTGATTTTCTGTTGTACAATAAAATACTTCATCAGGGCCAATTTCTTAATATAATGACATGGGGGAAAAAAAATGCAAAGATACAGAAAAGTTTGAGTGCGTCTGCTTTGATTATTGTTTTTCAGCAGCTCAGATCAGAGTCCTGCTCACAGCAGAGGTAAAGTCTAGGGTTGTGGCAATTTTCTTTTCTTACCTGCGGGCCAGGTTGCCTCGGCACCAGGCCTGGAAGGTGATGATGATGTCAGTGATCTTCATGTCCCTCTCCTCCTCCAGGTGAGCGAGGACTCCTGCTCTGAAGAAAACTTTGCTCTGGCCGATCCGGTACAGGTTGGGATCCAGCTCCAGGCTTTTGATCTGACAGGAGAGGAGACGCTCTGATCAGTCACTCTGCAGAGGGACTTTTTATGTGGAGAATTAGCTAGAATTTATTTTTTTAGACACCTTACCATGAGCATGCAGGCCTGCTTTCCATCCATGAAGCCCTTGGGGATGGCATTAGGAGTGAGGATTTCATACCTTGGAGAGAAGCAAATGGTGGGATTTTACTTTCTCTTACACAAGTTTGACAAAAACCGCTTTACACAGAGATGGAGCTCTAAAACCACAACAAAGTCCCCCCTTTATACCGCCCCTGCGTGTTTACACAAAACTACACAACGGCTGCATCATCCCACTCCAGTGTGTGATTGTTCACTGCATTTTTGCATCTTGCAAAGGATTCATGATATAAAGTAAAGGGCATAAAGTTTAACACACGTGCATCCGCCTCCAGCCTGACATATAGCATATGTGTCGGCAATGCTTAATAAACAATAAAAAAAGACATAACATGTCGATCACGATCATTTAGCGTCTCTGTTATATAGCAGCTGAGGTTGTCCAGACCGTCTTAATATATCCATGCATCAAAACGTCACTCCTGTAGCGCCCGTGGTCACGTCTTTCTGGCTTCATGTTTACAGACCTCATTTCAGTGCTGTTACTACCTCCATTCCCAGCTCAGAGGCGAGAGCTCTCTGTCCCCCCTTTCTGCGAGTGGACTTTATATACAAAACAGCGAGGCGGCATAAGGTGTGATATTCCCGTCTTGAACAGGCAGTGTAAATGCGGATAGAAAGCAAGACAAACTGGAGCTGTGTTAATGTTCGGCTACCTCTGTCTGAACTCCTGGAAGACGATGCGGTTGGGGAAGCCCTGTCTGCAGATACGGATCCCCTCCAGCACACCATTACATCTCAGCTGGTCCAGAACCAGGTGGGGATCCAGTTTACCAGCCTGAGAGGAAGGGGAGCATTTGCTGATCAGCAGTGTGGCAGAACAGAGAGACCAACAGCACAGACGTGTAACGCATATTTTGACAAAAACAGGAACTAAACTACAATCTTCTTTGTCCCTTTTGTACATTTTTTGTGTTTCCACTGCACATTAGTGTCTCCTATATATTCTTGTTATTTTTCATAAATATTTTGCAAATTTTTGGGCCTGACCTTTCAAGTTGCGTCCCTAACTTATCCCCATCTTTTTGAAAGAAATCAAACCAATTTGCTTATGTTTCAAAGGGTTAATTAATAAAAAAGTAGAAACTGCAATAGAAACAGAGACTGAGAGTGCCTCTCTCCAAAGTCGACAATCTGCTGAGTGTTTGATGGTTATTCATTTGTTTAAAGATGTCAGTGCCATCAAACTATCAGATACTGTCAACGGGGAATCTAGAAGCCGTTCCAGTTGAAAACTTGTTTCAAATTTTCGGATCCATCAGAACCACATGACTCAGAGCTTATCATTTCCTTTTATCAACTGCGCAACGTTTTTTTCCGACAGCTGTGCACAACAATCAAACTCATGGGTCTACACTGCTGGAAACTTGCTACCAGAAGTCGTTGTGGCAGTGGAAGAAACTGTCCAAAGTTTGGCTTCATTTCATTAAGAGAGATGACTGCAGTGCTGCTGTGCTGTCAGTAAAATAGGTAAAATGATCATCAATGCCTTTGCCAGAGGAGATAAAGCTTGCATAGTCAGTGACTTCTTTTAGATCATCTCTTGAAACCCATTTTTAAGACTTGCTTTTATATGATATCATTTTTGTTTTTTTTATTTTACCTTTTTAATTCATGTTTAATTTATTTTATTTTATTTCATCTGTGGTTTTATTGCTTTTATCGCTTCTGTTGTTGGTCTGTTTCTTTGTATTATTTTATATTGACATTTTATGTCTTGCATTTTAAACTTCTGCATCTTGCTGATTTTAATTTTATCTTAACTGCCCTAGTTTTGTCTCATTTGTGTTTGTTAGGGCTATTTGGATTTCCGTTCTGTCGCTTTCCCTCTCTCTCTTTCCTCTTTCTCTCTTTCCCTCTTAATTCACTCAGGTAAAACTCCTGAAAGAGTGCCGTGTAAGCATAAGACAGTTCACAACAGTTCAAAATATGAAATAATAAACAATTTGACGATTCGATTCAAGTTCAAGGGAAGAGTGAGAAATCACAGCCGGGCCCAAATCCCGTGGGGTCAGGCTCCATCGGGGTCAGGCAGAGAATCAAAGCTCTTCTTTAGTCTAAAATCTAAATTTCGTCCTCTGGGACAGTTCCTGCAGTGAAAAACCCATATACATGCCAGTCTTTCTCAGGTACCTTTTTCTCGTGGTTGGGGATGATGCAGCGAACAAAGTTGGGGTTTGTGTTCCTCAGAGTGGCCATGAGCTTGGACAGCTGCTCTTTGTACAGCTGTCCCACTGTGCGGAACATGCCCTTACGAGTCTTAAAGGCACCGGGCATATCGGACATGCCGGACACCTTATCCAGACCTACGATGCGGTCCACTGCAAGAGGAAACACAGGAGAAAAATACAGAAACATTATGTAAGGAGAGAGTCAACTTTCAATTTAACAATTTGAATATTTAACCAGGCAAACTCAAACCAAATGCATGTCACAAGGAAGAATGAACATGACCATTGTCTCTCCACTTCCTCTTGGTAAACACACACCAGGAGAGAGTAGAGGTGGTTTAAAAATACCAGGACAAGTGAAAACACCACACAAACACCGAGTGAATGCTGAGGGAGACGGGAATCAGGAGGAGGATGGCAGAGAGGAGTCACAGAAAGCCAGTGAAGCGTGGAGAGATTATGACGAAAATCAGTGCAGTGAGTGGAAGGAGCTGGTCAGCTGTTGACGCTGCCAGTGCAGTCCTCTGAGTGAAAACTACGTGTGATTGTTCAATTAAATGTGTGTGTGTGTGTGTGTGTGTTTCAGGAAGGTGACAAACTTTGGCAGTTGCAGTGTATTCTTGTGGTGATAAAAAAAACAACAACAAAACCAAACCCATGCAGTATATACCCATTGCTGCAGTACCCATGACCAACACCAGGAGTCCCCAAACAACACTATTACACAGAGGGAGAGAAGGAGAGTTCAATGACAGAGCAACAAGTGGTAAGAAGATTTTGTTTCTGCACACACGGCTGGTTAAAGACACCCACACAAGAAGTTTAAACCAAAAACACAAGTTTGAACATTTAGGAGAAAAGAATGGGCGGCAGAGAGGATTCATGATGGAAATAAGCATGTTTAACCCATTTGTGCTTAAAAGCTGACCTTAGGTTAAGGTTTTCTCTTGGCTAACCTAAGCATAAATCTGATGAAATTTTAAAACTGTTGGGCTGAAAAGTGAATTTTGAAAAATTAAAAACGGCTCCTCAAGTTGAGTATTTTGAGCTACACTATGTCTAATAATAGTTCTTTTTGGGGATGCACCTATTGTGAAATTCTGGGCTGATACGGATGTTTAAAATAAAAATCTGTCTGATAGCAAATACTAATGTTTTTTGTTGTTGTTATTTAGTTTGTTTTTGTTGTTGTTTATTCCCTCTTTTGTGCTACGGAAACAAAGACATCTAAAAAAAAAATAAAATAAAATAACTTAAATCCCAAATTAGCAAATTAGTTGCTTATTTTAGGGCATTTTCTACAGTTTTAAAAAAGAAGTACAATATGCCCAAAGCCTAAATATAGAATGAGAAGAAAACACCTTGATAATAATTTATACCAAAATGTTAAACCAGTAAAACTTACAGATAAAAAAATCGGTTGGGCTGGAGTTTATCAATACTTAGGTCTTTAATAATTTAGCACTGGGGCTGTTAAATATGGGTAAGTTTAACAGGTTTAAAGTTCTGGTCATCTGGAGGAAAATGCATGTTGCAAATGCATGAAAAATTTGTCCAATAACCAATACTAATGTTTTTTTTGTTGTTATTGGTTATTATAATACAGATTTAAAAACAAAAATAAAATCATTATAAAATTATTGCTTTTCTAGGTCATTTTCTACAGTTTAAAAAAAATAGTACAATGTGTCAAATGACTACATGTAGTATGATAAGATTTAGTGTGATAAGAAAATGGTTTATTTGCCAACAAGAAATGGTCAGTTGCAGTTAACGCACCTTATTTCAGTCGCTCAGAGCATTTCGAGATAAAATTAACTGGTTAAAAAGCCCAAAAGTTGGTTCCCAACTGAACCCAAAAGAAAACAGGTTTTTCTTGACCTGAAATGCGAACCGTGCTGTTATCAATGGGTGTGTCATAGTCTACAGATTGGAAAGAGAGGATGAGTTTTGCCTGTAATATTCATTGCCTTATAATCACTATAAGGCATCGGCTAATATACAAGTTTACGTGTCCTCTATTAACGAGCACAATGCATGATGGTATCTATGAACTCATAACAAGCTGAAAATGGAAATGTTTCATATGGAAACATTTAATAAGCAAACTTATGGCTTTTTTTTTCTCCTTTTTTCCAAACATCCATGGGTTGACTATCGATTAAAATATCATTTTTCATGTGATCTAGAAATTGAAAAGGTTTTGCTGTTAAATAACTGACCAAAGTGTGTCCATACCAGATTTCAAGATCAATCAGAATGAATCTTGTGGCATTTTTTTCACATAAATAAAGTCACAAATGGGTTAACAGACAGCAGGAGTGAGAGGGAAAGACTAAATAAATGAAAAAGAAACCTCATCACCTGAGTCTGAGTGTAGAATAGGAAAACGCTGATAAAAATAGGCTCTCTGACAATTCTGTACCTCTGAGACCCAGTGTAAGAAAAAAAAAAAACGACAGACAAAATGGGGCCGTACAGAGGAAGAAATGGATGGAAACAACAAGTGGGATTTGAGAAGGTAAAAACAAAGGTCCACACACCAGACAGTAAGAGAGAAAGAAACACTATGAAATGCAAAACAGGAACATGAAATATATTCAAGCACCACAACGCTCCCAGAGAGGCTGTGGTTTCTGGGTTACTGCAAAAAGTCGACGTCTGCCTCGACTCACCGTCCTTCCAGAGCTCAGACACAAACTTGTCAGTGGAAATGTTCAGCAGTGAAGCCACGTTGTCATTCAGGGGGTCCATGTTCTTCATCAGCCACTCGTCTGCCTTGTAGTCCACCTGAGGAGCAACAACAACGATTATGAGTCACTCTCAGACCTCTGGAATATTATTAGAAAATATCAGATAGGGCTCTTTAAGCTTTTGCACTAGAAGACTTTGAAAAGGCTTTTAAAAGATTAAAGTGTGACGCCTCTTACATCTAACGACAATGTGACTTTTCGGTCACACACTATAAGATTTAGCAAAACCTGGGGATCTTGTAGGGTCACTATTTGCAAGACTGCAACTGGATTCCTTTTGAGATTATTGCTGCATCCATGTGATGTCAGAAGGTCGCAGTTTCCAAGTTGGGAAGTCGTTCTTCCGACTTTTTTTGTGTTCATGTGCTTTGACGTAAAGCAAAGAGGGAACAACATGGAAGCTACAAAGACGATGGGTTATATTTGAACGCTGAGGGCGTTTAAACAAGAGGCTGATAACAGTTTCCAGTTTATTTATATTTTTATATATTATTCTATATTTTATATGTTATATTTTTACATTTAATCTATCTCTACATGGACAGCAGTAGCAGTAACAGCAAACATTGACTTTTTCCAGCCATGTTTATGCAACTTGTGTTATAAAATAACGTTGTTATCAATGTTAATAATCTCACCTGGCATGCTTTGTAGTTCAAAGTTTGCTTGCTTGTTACAGCTTATAGATGCATATACTGAAATGTGCAACTACTAAAAGTAAATGATAACTATCAGGAACAAAATAACAAAATGTGTAATTTTTTACCATCAGTTGCTGACACTGTTTCCAGCCCTGCCCTGAAACGTCACACAAACGTCACTCTGCAATTTGGGTAACATTGATGTGCTTGTAACTTGTAATAGGGTAAACACAATATTTCCAAGGAGCATATGAAGGCAGCATATTTCCTATCCTGCTCATGGTGGTAAACATTACACTAAAGTCCCTTTACGAAATATGATATATTAGCATTTCCTTATTTGTCCACCAAAACGCAGAAATCTAGAAACAAAAGGTAAAAGGTGTCATTTGTTGACTGTATTCTTGTAGATTAGGCATCTATATAATCCATAAAAATACACTGTAATTGCAAATAAACTTTGCATTTTAGATTTCATCTGTTTTAGGGCGAGGAGATCATGTGAAAAAGAGGGAAATTGTTTCAAAAATCAAGATTTCTCACTAAAATAAACACAGGTTGGTGGATCAGATACGCGCCAAATTGAACACAGACTGTTGTGCACTCCTCAACTCCCCCGAGTCCCCTGCATGTTTATTGTCTATCCAGTTTGCTGCTTCCTGTTTGGTGTTGGAGAGAGTGCAGCCTTTGGTTGTTGACATCATTGAACTTTTACTTTTTGCATGATCCCAAGACTAAATATATCAAACAAGTTTGATTTTATTGCTTAAATGAGGAAAAGACTGACCTGAGACAGCTCATACTGAATTTTACGACCCCACGATCCAGATCACAGGAGCGTGCACCAACTGAAGTAAAACTTTCATTACTTTATTCTGACATTTGAAATTTGTGACTGTGAAATCTTTAAAAAAAAAAAAAAGTAAGACTTTGTGGCCTTTTAGGACTATATTAGCTATTTGGCTTTTGTTTTACTATATAGTATTTGCCTTTTTAACACTATGTTGTATGTTTTTAACGACTGCAGATATTGTTTAGTTTTTAATATTCTAGGACACTGGATCCCAATTGGTGGGACGCTGTCAAAAAGTGGGTTGTGGAGTCCATCCTGAATGGACCGAAGGTTTCTAAAACACACTTTATAATGAAGTTCAGTGAATTTCCTGCACAGAGCTTTTATTTTGAAATGCCATTTCTGTTTATTCTTGCAGTATGTTTTATTTACTTGTGTTTGTAGCGAATGTGTTGTTTATATTTTGTGGGTTAAAATGTAATATGTGGCAATATATAATGTGTGGACCTTAAACTAATGGTCGGTAGATCTGGATCCTGTGACTGGACCAGTTGAGAACCACTGTTTTAGGATGCCTTCTAACATTGGGCAAAGGGACTGCAGATGACAAATATTTTTTCAGCTAACTTGGGTGCATTTATATTTATTTTAATGTTAATAAAGGAACCTTAAAAACATAAAACCTTGGATAAAGAACTGCACAAATGCATGGCAGAAAAGTCTAAAACAGGTGAACCTCTGACATTTTAAGCCTAAGAAATGTGCTGATGAAATTTCATCATTACAAACTATTTACCTTGCCAGCATAATGAATGATGCTGAAGTCTGCTTCATCCTTCAGTTTCTTGGGCTTGAAGAACTTGGGGTGAGAGCCCTGTTCCTGGCCAACCTTCTCCACAAAGCTCCTGTCTGTGGCTTTTGGGAACCAGCACTCCTCATCCAGCAGAGCGAGGATACCAGGGGGGCTGGCCTGCACAAAAAAGGGAGAGTGCATAACTTAAGGCACAATCTAGAAAAGCAGCATAGTACTGAACACAGAATTAAGAAGTATAATATATCTGATCAGAAATAAACAAGATATTATGCTAGAAAAATGTATCACTTGGAACATGGAAAAAGGAGTTCTTATATTTGTGGCTGGAGGGGTTGATATCAATCATATTTAAGATACATATGAAATTTCAATAAAAATATTGTTAAAAAAAAGGACATAACGCCAGGTCACATGTAGGGAATGAAAGCTCTACAGGTGAATAAGAATTTTAACATACTGGTTTCTCGATGAGGTCGATGCAGGGCTGCAGGTCGAGGCCGAAGTCGATGAAGCTCCACTCGATGCCCTCCCTCTGGTACTCCTCCTGCTCCAGGATGAACATGGTGTGGTTGAAGAGCTGCTGCAGCTTCTCGTTGGTGTAGTTGATGCACAGCTGCTCGAATGAGTTCAGCTGGACAACACCGGAGAAAAAAAGATTAAGACCGCCATTGATCGACATCACAAATAAAAGCATTAATACACATTTGTACATTGTGTACAGTTTAATTCAATTATTCACCTCAAAGATCTCAAAGCCAGCGATATCTAGGATGCCGATGAAGGAGGCTCCCTGCCTCTTGGTCTTGTCCAGGGCTTTGTTGATCCTCATGACGAGCCAGCGGAACATCCTCTCATACGTGGCCTTGGCGAGGGCCTCCACAGCAAACTCTGCCTGCTCCTGGGTCTGCGCCTTCTGCACGTAGTCTCTGCCCACCTTGATCCTGGGTGACAGGATGGCCCGGGTGAAGTCTGTGACATTCATGCCCATGAGGTGGCACACCTTCTGGGCAGCTGTTACACAGGACACAGAAATAAAGAAAGAAGAGAGGCACAGAAAAGGGGATTTTAAACATAATTAACCATTTTTCAAAGTTCTCCAAAGTACTGACAAGACGGCAGTTTTGCCCGGCAAAGAGAATTTTTTCAGGTTAGGGTCAGACTCACCGGTGTTGTCGGGCATGGATGCCTGGTCCGTGTGGCGCTCCTTCTTGAAGGTCATGTTCCCGAGCTGCAGAACAGAAGCCACCACCTTCAACAAGCCTGCACAAAAAGAGACATAAACATGGTTTTATGGTGCAGTGACACTAATACCTAAACAAAAGCAAAGTCACACAAAAAAAAAAGTTGATTTAAAAGTGATTTGCTGTCTGACATACCCATCTGCTCCTCCTCTGGGATGCTCATGATCCTGAAGGCCTCCAGGGTCTCTGTGAACAGGTCCTTGTCCTGCTGCCCAGGAATCGTAACGTTCCCGTTGGAGAGGAAACGGTAGTTGTTGTAATTTTCAAGGAGGAGTTCATCTGAGAAGAAAGGATAACCGCAGTGAAAAAAATGGCAAAAGACAAGCTGCAATCTTTACAGGAAGGTCCACTGTAATGCATGGTGCACAATATAAGATTCAAATCCTAACTGATTTTAAAAATGAGGGAGACCACAGACATAATTGAGACTGATTAATTATACACACATCACGTAGATGCAAATCAAAAAACAGCTTACGTGAGGAAAAAATAGTGCCTGCACACTAACTCCATGCCACACTAGTTTAATGAAGACAAGGTTTTGACTAATGGACTAAGTGTGCAAGCATTACTTTTTTTCCCTCAGATCACAGACATAGTGACAGATTCCAATCATTTTTAGTTGCGACCACCAGCTCTATAGCTCGCTCTGTCGGTTGGGCAGCCCACAAAAACGCCTCATTCATTGACAGCCACAATTTTATTCAAAGAGGCTGAAATTTAGCATGGAGGTCAAGTGAAGGGCCAGCGTAAGTCTTCAGAATAAAACCCAAATAAAATAAACTACAGTTTTAAAGAAAAAATCTGATTCCGTATTTAAACGGTGAGTTATATAGTGGGTTTCTTACTGCGCAGTTTATCTCCGGCCCCTGTGAGCAGGTAGTAGAAGATGTGGAAGGTCCTCTCTTCTTTCGCCTGGCGAATGGCACGGGATTTCTCCAACAAGTCTAGTGGTCAATCTGTCAAGGACACGTTTTCTGATACAAATACCATCCAGTTTGTGTTTTGTAGTGAGACTGTAGGCAGGTTTCTAGTGATGTCTACGATGCCTTAGGTTAAGGATACAAGTTTCAATATTGGCACCAACGATGTAACCGTTGACATCAAAGTTGATCCTGATGAATTTTCCCTGGAGGAGGAAAAAAAAAATGTTTTTAAGAGAGTCATGTTGAAGAGTCCACCTGGAAAAGGAAAAAGTGGTCTGAATCAGAGGATGCTGCACTGAGTCTTACGAATCGGGACGAGTTGTCGTTTTTGACGGTCTTGGCGTTTCCAAAGGCCTCGAGGATGGGGTTAGCCTGCAGCAGCTGCTTCTCCAGCTCCCCCTGGTGGAAACGACGAGAACAGCAAGGAAAAATATTTTAAAAAAACACGTCCCAATGTCCTACCAAAAACAGCAGTACATCAAGAGAGTTCTCAGATCTTAAAGACAGGAGAACATTTAGTATGAACTGGTATCCATTTACTAGAACATTAATGAAAGAACATAACAGTTAATGTTTTTTTAACAGATGTGCTGTGTGGTTATTAACCCAGGATGTACTTACGTCATGGAAGACACACTCCAGAACATGGAGTGTACAAAATGTTTTAACAAAAGGGAGGGATAACATACACACCAGCAACACACACACACGCACACGCACGCACGCACGCACATTGCCCCCAAGCATTTTCCCCACACATAACCACATGCTAGTGCCCAAATCTGAAAAATCGAAAACCCCCGTGACCCTCATCAGTAACCCAACACCTGTTACCCAGAGCAGAACAATCCCAAAAACTCAAAAACAAACAAAGTCCTTTGAGCTTCAATATAAATTTAAACTTCTTCTTTAAGCTGTACTGATTTGTTTTTACTCATTGAGGCCTCGTCCACACATTCATGTGTTTTCTGATGCATTTTAAACTTCTGTGGACATATAATCTGCACATTACGGCATTGACAATGGATCTTTGTAAATCTCCGCCCATGGTGATGATTACAAATGTTTTCGACTCCTAACATCAGAGTGAGTGACATTACCTTCTTTGAGAGTTGCACAAATGAGGCAACATGACAGCCAAGTTACATTGAGTTACAATATGACTGATGATGCTCTATGTAGTAAAAATGAGTATTGGGCGAGGTACATTTTTACGCTTTCATGTTATGTTCAATGTAATTTTGTAAAATGTAGCTTCTGGCATGAAACTTAAATAAATGCAGCTGTTTGAAGGTGAAATTTGTTGATGTTTTCACAGATGTATTAAATAGATATTAGAGAGAGAATACATTATACATTGAAAAAAAGACTTTTGAAGCAGGTGTGTATTATAACATTTTACATGTGGAAGTAGGTTACATTGAAAGTCGTTTCATAAATTTGATTTTTTTCAGGCTTCTGACTGAGCTACATCATCGTCTTTGCGTGGCTTTAGGGTTACAGTTATATCTCTGCCTTTTGTTTTGTGTTATTGAGGTTTTTTGTTTTGTTTTTTTTAATAATGGTGCTTGCATGGACTCGATTTTTTTGAGAATCGACTGTATTCTGTATTCTAAGCATTGGCGCTTTCTAGCAACATCTCTCCACAGTTATTTCAGTTTTAATAGAAGGGGCTTTTTTTTCACCCATTTGGCTGTTGATCACTCATGCACTCGGCACCCAGTCAAAGCATGAAAACTGAAAAGGCTATTACTGCACTGATTTATAGGTAAAGCACGTATTACACGTTGAGTTTAAATAATTCCAAACAATGACTTTCTGTTGTAAAAATGTCTGTCCAAAGTCTGTAAGCCTCCAAATTGTCATTTATTGAGTGTTTCTGGGTGAAAGTGCATGATCACTAATTTTAGGCTATGGAAAATAATTCACCTCAGACTATGCAGCGAATCTGATTATGGACTAGTGTTCTTCTTGTGGACCTCTTGACAAACAAAGACCATAGATGGAAATTTGGAATTGATTTTGAAGCATCAATATGCAGCATGGATTACTTAAAAGCAGATGTGTACTTCAGCGGCTGGCGTGAAACTGTGGAATTTTCTAAAGAATGATTTAAAGGGTTATATAAATATTTTTCCTTTCAAGACAGCGAATAAAGAAAGAATAATTAGACTACTGATATAAAAAGTTGTCAGGTAATCTGTCTCCTTCATTGATGGTGAATTATCCTTTTTCTTATTCACATTTACTGCAATTATTGGTTTGTTATGCAACTGTAATTGACATACCATCCATTTTTATTGTTAATTTATGTTTTGAGTCAGAGGCAGGCAACATTTTCGCAAGATTTTTCTTCTCCCTGCTCCTTTTCAGTCACTGAATATGTAAACAGGGTTGTATTCTGAATGTGGACAGTTGTACATTACTAAAAGCAGAATAAATTAAAATTGAAGAAAAAAATTAAGTAAAATTAAAAAAAAAACAAAAAACAATTACTTAGGTGTATGTTGAACACACACACGCACACCAAGCAACTTATTATGCAAAAAGAGAAAAGCACAGTCAAACTTTGGACACACACAGAGTAGCGATAAAAAACAATGAAAAATTCAACCAGACAAATGTATAAATACAGCGTTCAGTACTAAAGTGGCTGTGTTTTTCCAGCAAAGGCCCCTCCCTCTTATCCTACTATTGTCTGGCTGAATTTTTCACAGGAACACAAACGGCTGCCACTGATCTGCAAACAAACTTCCTCCCGACTTCCTATTGGCTGGCAAGACATGCCACCTCTGCCCTTTATACAAAGTGACTCCCACAACAGTGCGCTCCAGCGGCGAGGGAAGAGACGGAGGATGAGGGGTGAGGGCGAGGGCGGGGGAGGAGGGTAATGACAGAAGCAGGTGGGGAGGAAGAGTGGATGGAGGGAGAGAGTTAACTCACATGTGACAGGACCGAGCTTGTCTGTTGATGGGAAGAGAGAAATACAACAACCTCAAAAAAGGGATGATAGATGTGGTTTTCATCAAACCCAACTATGTTTCCCTCAGCAGCATCTATCAGAAAGCTGGCAGGACAGAGAACAGGAGTGCAGGTTTTCCACCACATGACGTAATGCTTAACTGCTAAATGCTGAGTTTTGTTTCTGATGAGAAGATGCAGAAAAATCAGCAAAACCAAATACATGATGTAAGACTTCTGGTCTCTGAACTGCCAGAGTGCCAGAAGCCTCTAAAGTGATAGTTTGGATTTTTTGAAGATGGGTTATAGGAGGTTTTTACCCACAGTCAGTGTATTACATACAGTAAATGTCTGCAGGTTTGTCCCCAGTTTGGAGAAGTGGCAGGAGCACCACCACGAAAGCTGAGCAATGCACCGCTGCGGACGTGGACGGCAGCAAAATATATTTTAGCCATTTTTAAAAAGTCTATCAGTTTAAGTGTGCGCTATATTTAGAGCAGCTTTACCCTGAACTGAAGTCATTTCTATGGTATAACAACATTAAGGGCCCTGACACACTAGGCCAGCTGTCAATGAGTGTCTATTACAGCCCATCCAACACTGGATTTTTTATTTTTATTTTTTTGATTGATGTCTGTATTTCGAACGTGTACAAAAACAGTAGTTAAAAAAACAGAAAAAAAGAGAAATAAATATAGCATACTCTTAAACCAAATTGATATTTCTTGGTGGCTAAAATACATGTTGCTGCTGCTCCCCTCCAAAGCAGTATACTGCTTAGTTTCCGTGTTTTTCCTACATCCTTTTTTTCCAAATTGTGGGCGTGCCGACTGTCATCTACTGTATATAACACACTGACTATGTATAAGTACCTCATACAACCCCACTTCAAAAAAAAACAAACAAAAAAACTAACGTTTGAATCTTCACTCCTGTTTTTCTGTGCCTGCAGGTCTATTATCTTGATTGCCACCCATTTTCCTTTCGATGATAGCTCTTTTCTGTGGCAGCTGTGCCACAAAAGAGTTTGTCTACTGCAGAAAATAAGCTGTTTGAATAACACAATGTGATGATGGATTAACAAGCAAGTGTGCATACAAACACTGATACACAGTCACAATGTAAAAGTGGTCGGTCGAGTGTTTTCAGAGGGATAGGGAAATGTTGAAAGCACTGTAGGAACGAGAGATTGTGACTCGCCTGAAAATGAATCAGCAGGGAGTGAAGTGAGAGATGAAGAGAGTAAAGAAACGGTGTGACTGGAGGTTGTAAAAGAGTAATGGGAGGAAGGTTTGAGGGATGAACTGTGTGGATCAGAGGCAGGACTGACCTGGTCTTTCTTGGTCTTGTGAGAGGAGGCCACGTGAGCCAGATACTGGATGACTTTCTTGGTGTTCTCTGTCTTACCAGCACCAGACTCTCCTCTGTGACACAAAGATCATAGAAACAAAGGATTTAGATAATGAGGGTCTAAAACAGAGGAGTGACAGCCAAGAGTTAATAAAAAATAATTGAAATAATGTTAAAACAACAAAAGAAGTTTGGCCTGTCACGATAATTATGTTATCCATTTATCTATAAATTAGACGTCGGTCAGTGTGCTGACATTGATACTGTGTGCTGCATTGACGTGCTTGTTTGTTTACATAAGAATATTAACACTTAGGGTCCGCTTTAATATTACACACACTCATACTGCTCTGCGCACAAAATGCACTTTTCAAGCTTTAAAAAATAGTATACATTAATTTTTCTAACGATCATTCCTCATCATAAATATCAAATATTTATCGTTTTCAGAATTTTAATGCTTTAAATTTCAAAGATTTAAATGCTTATAAAAGGCGTCTAAATGCAGCAAAAGAACGCTGTCTATCCAGGTTTCAAGGGATTAACAAGTTTTAGTTACTTTTTCAAACGTATGTTAATATTTTTCATATTCTAAATCCAATGTCTGAATATTCTTATGAATGAAACGTTAATTGCTCTTTGAAAGGGTGCACTTGCATTACAGTGCTCTTTTATTATTAAGTCAGTGACATACTATGGTTTAAAAATGGAAATAATGGCAATTTTTCTGGGATAAAACATTATCAAATAAAAGCAGTTATTGTGACAAGCCAACTAAGCAGTATTGTTACTCCAACATGTTATGTGATGTCTTATAACTCACGTGCAAAGAATGGACTGGTCTTCACGGTCTGCAAAAAAAGATAGAAAAGAACAAGATTAAAATAAACTGAAATTAATGCATCTATTTGATAGGGAGGATGCAGTTTCACAAAGTTCCAGTACAGAGCATGAAACTGATGTGCTGCATAGAGAGTTTATAGATATATATAGGTTGGTTTTTTTTTTTATAGTTTACATGTCGATTAGGTAACCTCTGCAGAGTAACTCCGCTGCTGAGTTTAAGTGAGCATACATTATCACCACAGCACATACAGTTTTGTAGATTGTATGACGGGAAGTACACTGGCCACAGACAGGAAATCAATATCCGGCTTCCTGTGACTGCAAAGAGGAGCTGCTGCTCAGTTTCAAACTAACTAATTACCCCTCCACTCCCAAAATGTGGTGTGAACACTCTGCTGGAGCCAAAAATGGAGAAAAATGTGACAGAGGAGATTTGTTTTTATGGGTGGTGTACATGACAGACGACACATCAGGAAAAAGGCCAAAACTGGGGCTGAATTTCCAACATATGAGTACATACAGGAGGTGACTAAAGTGACACATTACAATACAATGGCCTGGAAGGAAATTAGGTGCTGGTAAGGTTCAGCTTTTTTCTAACTGTTGATACAAGTTACAAAACTATGCATATTTAGGTTATGCGGCAAAGAGGAAATACCTCAAAAAAGCAAGATGACGTAAGCCAAACACAGGAAATGTGCATTAGCAAAGTACGAGGAGCACTTAACAGGATGTGTCTCCAACATAATCACTGTAAACTACAGTCTTAAACATTAAATTGAGCTTTATCAGTCTCCAGAACAAACTTAACAAGCAACATTTTTTATATCCCCTGCATGTCTTTCCAAAGAATGAGACAAATGAGCTGAATAGAGACACACATACCTATTTTTTTTTTAGCTTTTCATAGCTAGAATTTAGAGCGTCTGGTATTTTCTGAGGCCACTGGGACGAGTTAATCACATAAAAAATACTCTGCCAGTATCTGATCCAATATTCTGCTGCAACTGGTCCCCACTGCCTGTCATTTCAAGGTCCAAACACAATATACAAGGTACTCCTCCACAGCTAATTAAATTTTTTGGAGAGGGGACTAACACAAATAAACTGCACATATTATAGTATGCATGCATACAGCCTAGTCTTTTAGGAGCCTTGCAGTTTATAGCTCTGTGTGGTACCACTCAGAGAACAGCAGTTTAATTTACAATGCATTTTAAAGGGATTCATATAACAAGCTCGGGGAAGCTGAAATAACTCGAAAAATTTTTTAATCAATGCAAAAAAAATACTTCAGAGGCTAGATTGGCTTCAAATTTCACTTCATTTTTTTATCCAAAGTTCTCACGTATCTCAGCTGTCAAACTGGAGGTTGTCTGTCTTTGAACAACCATTTGTCCTTCTGTCTAGTACGGTGTACCTCAGGGGTCTGTTTTGGGACCACCTTTATTTTCTTTGTATATGCTTTCTTTTGGGTACATTTTTCATAAACATGGTGGCTCTTTTCATTTTTATGCTGACTGTGGGAGCAACGATAACTTCATATATGTCTAAGCCAATAAATAAGCACTCTACTCTTTATTTGAAAGTACATGTTACTTTAAATAAATAAGTCATTTCACTGAATAAGTTAAGTTGTAAAAATGTCATGAAAGTCAGTTAAAAATCATTTGATGTCATTCTTGTTGATTTAAGAAAGATATTCTGTAAAAGACACCATTATGGTAGCTTTCTGTTAGAGCAGTGAGGCAGGTTACTATAACTTTAAGAGAGGGGTTTTTTGTTTTTAGTTGAATTCAGGCATTTGAGGCTCAATCGATGACCTGCCACATGGTTTTCTTACTGTAGTATAGTTCATTGATTATGAGAACTTGATTTGATTACTCCTGTAATAAGATATTATAAAACTATGGATTAAACTTACTTTTTTTAATCTCTTTTTCCATCAGAGTCCTGGAAGTTTTTTCCTCTTCAAGTCAACACACATAAGTTGATCCAAGGCTATATTTAAACTTAAACCCACCACACTGACAACACACAGATGTACCTGCTTCTTAGATCCACAGACCCTTGAATGTTGAATTTGCTAAATGACTGTTTTAATGATGGTAAAAGAGATCCTTTCCACCGGAGCCCAGCACATGACCAATTTTCTCTTTTTTTTAAAAAAATAAATATTCTTTTAAAACTGTTGATTCTTTGACTTGTCAGTTTTATTTTGTTCTCGTGAGGGATTTTGTAATTGTAGATTAATATTAATATTATGAAGATTCATTGTAACAGTTTTAAGTTTGGACGGTGACTTACCCTGCATCATGCTTCTGTAAGATGTGTCAGTTATGGCGTAGATATGAGGTGGCATTTCATGCCTCTTCTTGCCCTTGTACATTTCAACAATCTCCTCTGAGTAGATGGGCAGGTTCTTGTAGGGGTTTATGACGACACAGAAGAGACCAGAGTACGTCTGCAGGACAGAAAGAGTTGGCATTTAACAAAAGCTAGGAATAAACTAGAAAATAAGAAGAAATGAAGGTAAAAGTGGAAGAGGAGGGTTAGATACAATCAATTTAGGTCAGATCCTGGAGACTGGACATAAAAATATCACAAAGTAGATCTGCAAATCTCAGTTCACTGAACTGCTCACATTACAGAACTTGATGTCTTCAAATCGGGAGTCTTTAAGTAGTCGAGGTTTTCACACTATATGACCGACCACCAAAAAGAGGTTACACACAGCAAGATCTTTTACAAGGAGGAATCCCTGATGAACGTCTGGTCTCCAAACTACGCTTTGTCACAAAATACATGAGGAGTGACACGGGAAAATTATGTAATACCTTGTGCAAGACACGATTTTTTTGTTGTCATTGGCACAAATGTTCACAAAAAGGCCAGTAACTTTATAAATGCAGCTCATGCAGTAATGTCTATCTTGTGTCAAAGTAGCACTCTCATTGGCGATAACTCTTAAGCTGAATCTTAGAGTAGTGCTCCAGCACTGTTCTGTGAGCAACACCGGTTTGCCCCAGATTTGGGGCTTTTATTCCCAAAGCTAAAACTGTTCGCAAGTGGAAAATCAGGGCTTACGTTGTGTAGTGTGATCTAGGTGTGTAATGTGTAGAGTAGAATTAGGATTTTCATTTCAAAAGCCTGATACCAACTAACCAGTAACGAGCCGTGTAATTTATAAAAAAAACCATTGTGCCATTGTGAGTAAGCAGCTTCATTTTTAGCCACAAAACCCTTAAGCATTGTTGTCACTACTCGCCATTTTGCTAACAGTGCTGACAGACTTAACAATGCTGAAGGAGTTTTGTTGGCTGAAAATTGAGTGGCTTACTCACTAGAAAGCAACCTGGTTGAAGACTAGAAAGTGAGCACAGTTTTTCTGCAACTGTCCTGTTTTGCGTCCACCGGCACAGCTAGCTCCCACCACTTAGAGGTGGTAATTCGCAGTGCAGAGAGTGGCCAAATCTACCTATAGACCAACATGCATAACCATTCAAAAATATTCTCAGTGGTTAAGCAATTAAAGTTTAACAGCTGACATCCCACACTGGTTGACACTGGTCAACTCATTTCATATGCTTAGGTACTGGTTCAATAAAAGAGGCCTTCCCATCAAGACTAAGCTGAACGTTTCTAATGAACTCTGATTTGTTGTTGTTATGTAATCTCGACCCCACCCTGCTGCAAGTTTAAACTGATGAGTGCAGAACTGCAGCTACTTGACAGGTTAGCTGAGTCATATCTCAAGGTAGAATCTTATCTTTTTGGCTTTGAACGTTAAAACCCTCCCCCATTCCTTTCTATAAACTCCACTAAATCTCTTCCTTTGTGTATCTGGACTCTTTCTCAGCTCACCATAACTTCATTTTTTTTGTGCTGCATTCCTGCGCTGCCCTCCCATCATCATCTGTACCAGGCATCTCTCCCTCTGCTGTATACCCGCTCTCCCCTGAGAAACGTTAAATCTAAAGACTACAGAGCCCGGAGGCGCTCTAACCACCCGTAGCCTGGCTCTCTGGAGGGAGTGAGGGAGGGGGACAACAGGCTGTGTTGATATGACCAGGTCACACCACAGAGTCAAAGAGACCACATCACTCCCAGCCCGCCACATGGGGATAAATAACATTAATTATGGGGGAAGTAATGGCAGTTACAACACGATTTACATTCCATGTCCACTGCTGCAAAAAACTGCACGCCCCTCCCTCCCTCCCAAACTTTTTCTTCACATCTCTCATAGTCATTGTTCCCTGCAGCTTCCTGTTTACAAGATAACTCCAAACAGAAAGCGAGGGGACAGAGAAAACATAACAGAGAGAGGGGAGGAGGGTGCAGGAAAAGAACGCCTGCATACCATCAGCATGTTCGCAGAGTGCATGTTGTCTTTGCATTGACATTTTGCATACAATGGATTGTCTTAAACAATGGGGCTTAATGAGATAATTAGAGTTTAGACAGGGAGATAAACTGGTTTGGAAATTGGCCAAGGCAGACTGTTTTCCAATAACCAGTGGTGATTTTGTAACAAATAAAAGCAAAAATGCTTTAAACTGCACCAATGGGTTATGCTAACAATTGATGAATAACCGGATTAAGAAAAGAGTACTAACACAATGCTGTGAAAAAAGCAAATATGACACATAGGTGTATTTTATTCTTAGAACTGAAATTTTTGCTCTCAGGAATTACTTTTACCTCATTATTTAAAACTTTTGCCACTATAAAATGAACACTGTAACACTCTACAGAAAACAAGGAAAAACACAGTAGGTCCCTTTTAAGACATGTTGCATCCATGACGGCTTCATACTCACATAAATGAGACCAGAGTAGTATCTCTCCTTCAGGTTGTGCAGCACAGAGGCCTCGTTCAGGCAGGTGAGCTCGGCCATGTCCTCCACCTTGCTGAACTTGGGCGGGTTCATCTTCTGGATGTCATCCTTGTTCACCCTGACCTTCTTCCCAGAGTCTGCCAGCTCGACCGTGCACTCGTCGCCGCGCTCCTCCTTCACTGAGCCGGCCTCGAAGCCCAGGCGCTCTGACGGCACCCATACCAGCTTCTTGGTGGCCCAGTCGGCCTGTGCCAGGGGGTTGTTGACCAGATTGCGGTCCACGTACAGGAACTTGTCTGCGGCGGACATGGCAGCTGTTTCAGAGAGAAAGAGGAAGAAATAGAGTTTGTGGTTAGTGCTTTAAAACTGACGAAACTTTGAACAAACCACAAAAAATAAGAAATCTGATTACCATCTAAAATCAGTGAATCTCAGCTTGCTTTGCTTAGGGGCCACTTTTGCAAAAAGACAGCAGGCCAGGGGCCAGTTGCAACTGCCCCATACATGTTTCTGGGACTTTAGGACATTTCTCAAACTTTAGGTAGTTTCTCAAATTTTAGGACATTTTTTGAGTTTTAGCACATTTCTAGGATTTTAAGACGTTTCTACAATTTTAGGATTTTTCTAGGATTCTAGGATGTATGAAGGATTTTAGGACTTAGCTTTAGAGTTAGATCTATTTTTATGTTGTTTTATACACTCTGGAACCTTATGTTCCCAATGTGAATCACTTTATTTTTATTGTGAATTTAAAAATGGTAGTGGGGCCCACCCTGCACCCTATAGATTTGGCCCGCGTGCCATCCATTGAGTATCACTGATCTAACTGTTTGTTATCTATCATGACACCCAAATCAGTAATATATTGTATATAAATTACTACATGTCTTCAATAATATCTGGCAGAAAAAAGGCAGGTTTCCTTTGCTACTCTTTCATCTTTTCATGTAATCTCTGAGGAATGTAAAGGTCGCTGACAGGATGTACAACAGGAAGACTCTGCTCAAGTTAGGTTGTGTCGACATAAAACACATCCATGTCAAACGAGGCTCTGTGTTACTTCTTGGCAAACTCCTGTGGACACTTATTGAAAACTCCAGCTGCTGGACCATCTGGCTGACAGAGCAGGGACATGAGTTTGAGTTGAGGGAGCATTTCTTTGCTGTTGTTCTTATTGGTTGCCCAGAAGAGGGGGGAGAGGAGGGAGCTGTGGGTGATCGTAAAGAGATAACGTAAACCTCTTCATGACTTAATGGCCCGTATCAACCAAATATAGCTCCAGACAGACAAACCCAGCAACGATATCAAGAAACAAGTCGCTTTTGTACATTCCTGTTTGTTTTTTCTGCTTCAGAGGAGCCGTAAAGAGAAAAGGATCAAAGGAGTAAAAACCTACCTGGTTTCATCTGAGAGCATTTTCTGTATACACACCACAGCATCATCACATTCTTGTTTACTTGACTAGTCGATTAAACTTTGCCACCCTCTTTTGTCGGCATCAGAAATCCCAGTTGGAAAAAAATTATTGTATTATTATTGTATGCAATTGCATTCACCCAATTGTAATAACCAGGGACATTCCTTAAAGATGTATTTTCCTGAAGAATATTGTTTTTAATAAATATTTGTTAACTTTCAAATGGTGAAATCTTATGTTTGATAGAATCATGTGAAATGTTCATAACGAACAGTGTAAAGTGCCACAAAACGTAGTACCATTTAAATTACAATTTGGTAATTGAAAAAAATTCAAATGTCTTATTGTAAGCCTAAACACTAAATCCCTTAAAATCTTTAACCTTTAACACCATCTTATGCAAATGAAGGTGGGGAAATGATTCAGGTACACCCTTTCAAAGAGCAATACACTCTTCTTAATATCCAGACACTGGAGCTGGAATGTGTGGACCATCCTAAATAATTAGAAAATGAATAAATGTATAAAGAGGAGCTACCTGAGCCCCACCCACGGTGAAACTCAGTTAAAACAGAAGACGAAATGACAGCAAACATGTCCCTGCATAGATTTCTTCCCTGGAAAATTCCCCTTAGCTGCTGCACCCAGGTCTTGTAATGACTGGGAAAAGCCCGCCTTTTATTCTAGCATCATGATGGCTACATTCTCATGTTAACAATCACGTATATAAACACAAGGGCAATAATGTACGAGATATGGACATGACCTTGATCAGTCTATACCGTAATTAACGTGACACGCCTAGTGACAGTGGAGGTTTCTGTTTGATCAGGTAGCAAACTTGCCAACAAGCCTACAACCGTTAGTCAACATGTGCTGTGCAATTTAATAAATACATAATTTCTGCAGGCAAACAACTGCACTAATTATGCACTTGGAGGACTGTATTTATTTTCTCAATGATGTGTTGCAAGGAGCAATGAGCAGGTTGAGGCTAACTGTCAAATGAGATAAAACTTAAAATAAAATTTGAACCCAAACAAATGATTGGCATTAAATGCTGTGTGTAGAAGTTTTACACCAAAAAATAATTTAACTGCAGACTGTAAGAAGCATCTTGTAGACGACAGGCTGTGCACATGTCCGTCTTGCTCTAAATACAACTGTGAAAGCTCACAGATGACATGTTGTTGTCAGGGTGTGCTGCGGTTAAACTACATTGAAAGTGACTGGACCAGTATAACCAGTATGCAGGAAAATGACAGTGTGTTTGAGCTAACCCGTCCCACTGAAGAGAGTGCAGAGATACTCTGATGGCAAATAACTGAACACGATGTTCCTTCAACGACCCCAGACTTTACCATCCAAATTATCACCCAATCATACCTTTTTCCTTACTTTTAATGTTCCCTCACCTCCAACAGAAAACCGAGAGCGAACCATTGAGGCTCGTTTGAATATTCGGCGTCGCTCATATGCAAACACTAAGGAAATCACAGCAGAGGTCACTTCAGTCCAGTCCTACATTTATCATCATGGCTGAAATAACATATTAGCTGGAAGTGTTTCAGAGGTCCATGGGAGTATTTAAGGATTGCGATGTGGTCCAGTGGGACGAGAATCTGGAGCCAAGTTCTCAGTTCTCTCATACTCAACATCATAAAACACTGTTCCTACACAACAGTGGAGATGATACTTTTATTTAATGTAAGAATAATGGTTTTAGAAAGCATTTCAATAACTGGGAAAAATGCACTTATTACAACTTTGATGGGACGTCGTGGCTCAAAGGGTCTCTCCAAAATTACTGAAAATATTTTTAGGCATTTGTATTTTTACCGTTACTATTTGTCCTACCGGGTATCTCAGACATAGGGCTGGGCAATATGGCCTATAAATAAAACTCAGATTTTTATCATTTTTTTCCCTTTGAAAAACAAACTACAAATGACAAAAGCATTACTCAAAATGAGTTTTACTTTGATTTAAGCGCTAAAAAATAGCTAAGGTAAACTGGAAAAGTTTAGAGGGCTTCAAGTCAGTAAAGAATTGAAATGGAGCAATTCTGAAATCAAATGTAATTGGCCATTTCTTATTTATCAAGCAACACATACTCAAATACTGGGTGATGCATGATAATATTGGCATGTCATCAGTATGTGCTTTAGAATTAAATACCAGCATCAACCCAAAATGAGCTTTTATGCTAAAATGACAGGCCTAAAAGATGACGCTTTAATTATGTGACTTTAATTAGTTGAAATAGGTCACATTTGCCCTGGTTTTGGCTTATGTGAAGATTGTAATCGTGCCTTCTAGAGCGGGAGGAATTTCAGTTTTGTTTGAAACGTTCCCTAATAATAAATATGGCATGTTTGACATGTAACCTAGGTTAGTTTTCAGTAAATACAGTTTTCTTGCTTTGCCCAGTGAATATGTACATATGTGCATACACTGACATAGGCAATCGTCTGAGATGAGTCAGAAAATGTCAGCACATTGGCAAAAATCAAATATCGTGCATCCCTAACAGATACAGATATATTTACAAGTTAACATTAGCTGATCTATCAGGTCTGGATGACGTATTGTTCCAGCTCTTCTGACATCTGTTGGAAAAAAAACTGTTGGCAAAATCACAGATGAACTTGACGAAGTGCAAACTAACTACGCAGCATTCCCCAACTGTACTAAAAAAAAGGTGATGGCCCCTCGAGAATCTTTAAAAAGAAAGTTTCTGCTTTTAACAGGGTTATGTCGGTCCAGTCTGTTCCAGCACATTAACCCCAATCTGTGAGAAAGAAAGCAGAGGGAGAGCCATTCTTCTCATGACCCCTGCCTCCCCTCCATCCTCCATCAACCCCGTCAGGCTGCACCACAGCTGACGTCTATCAACCCGCCTCCAAACTCATCTCTCGTGTACCGACCCCATCCTGCAACAGAACGTGGGGCAAATTAGTCCTGCTTTACTTCTCAGCTTGCTCCCGATCCTATCTGCCTTCAGTCACCCTCCTCTGCCTCTCGAGAATCCTAACAACCCCCCTCCTGCTGTTTATCCAGTCTTTTCAGGGTCGCATTCCTCCCATACTCACCCTTTATCAGGGAGAGACAGCAAGCAACGGCATTCCACACATTTTTGTCCTCTGTCCTCCATGCCTCCCCTCTTACGTCTCAGACTTATTCTCGGGCGTTCTTTCCAGTTTCCTCCCCTTATTCCAATCACATCATTGTGTCATGTGTGCCTTTAGGAGTTTCATCACTCAGGAGACATCAGCATCACGTCACACTGACAGCCGCGAACAGACCTGAGCGCTCTTGGTCGCTTTAACGTGTCTGAGTGTGTTCCCATGCTTCCTTTCAAAATTCACTTGACCATTTTTCGCTCCATTACTTTTGGATCAGTTGGCCCCATGCAGGCTTCAGTATGAGCCGTGGCCGATTATAATCCCTGTAGCTTTGTTGTTTGGCAAAAACAAGAAGTGAAACAGAACAAGTTGAACACGCCCAAAGCTCTGGTGTTTCTTTAGCTGCTATGTGTTAACAAATATACTCTGGGTGCAGGGAGACATGTTGGCTGCCATGGAGATAGCGTCTCAAAAACTTAACAAAGACAGACACCATCTGTTGCTGCAGTCAAACGGCTTTAGCATGTATTGTAACAAGCTTTATTTTCACTATAAATTAATTTTAGATTAGGTGTTTCACAATGCCAGAAATAGTAGTCAACACCAAAAGCAGTGAAATTCCACATTTCTTGATACCTAATTTGGTACCAAAGTAAGAAACAAAACAATACATCTAATGTATTAAATCATACACTGCTTTATTTAAAAAATCATTTATTTTATTTTATTAGTGAATTAAAATGTGCATATATATTCTTATATAAATTAATGTATTTTACAGGCAAAAAGCATTAATATATATACTAGGATATATTAACATGTTGTTGTGAAAGGTGCAGAATTTTTCCCCAAAGTTAAACTTTTTTTTTTAACTCAATAAAAACAACAACACAGAACTTACAGCACTAAGTGTTTTGTCACACTGCTGGCAGTTGGAGCATTGTGAAAATACTTAGCACTTCTATCCTCAACACGACATCTTCAAAAAGTTTTTTGTCCAACAAACAGGCCAAAACCAGAGGATGTTTAGTAACTATCATAAAACAAAAAATTTGAAACTAGAGGTTTTTCTGTATTTTTGCTTGAAAAATGACTCACATGATTACAGACAACAACAATATTCAATTAGTCGTCAACAACTAAATCAATCGCCAATTAATCTGACTATCAATCAATCTGTCTTTCAAAAAAAAAGTCAAATTTCTCAGAGCTTAGCTTCTAAAATGTGAATATTTTCTGTTTTCTTTACTCCCTCTATGACAGTAAACTGAATATTTAGAAACAAGACAAAACATTTGGTAACATCATTCTGGGCTCAAATGGTCATCTTCTGACATTTGATAGACAAACAACTAATCAATTAATCGAGAATCGACAATGAAAATAACAGCTAGTTGCAGCCCTACACGATCGATCGATTGATTTCCTTAGTCGATGAACTAATCTCTGCTTTGAACACTATGCGTAGTGACGTCTGTTGATGTCTACCTCAGTCCGACTCGCATGCTTGCCACAGATAACTCGGTGACACACTTCAAACTACGTCTCCAGAGAGTAGCACAAGGACTAAAATTACTCCGACAGCTATTCCAGTTTGACAAGCACTGCTCTATATTGAAAGTAGAAAAACGGGGGAGGGATAAAGAACTCCCATCAGACAATTTTAGACGGAGGCCTTCCCATGTGGAGGCAGACGGTTATAGTAAGACATGGATGTTGACTTGACCTTGAGATAAAACGGCGCGCATCGATACTCATCACGCCCCCTGCTTGGCTCAGATTCCTGCTGCTGCCCTCCTGCCAAGTCCTCCATAATCCTGTAAGAATCAAGGTTTCTCCGCTTCCTTGTCACTTTGAGACACGCTCGGCTGTGAAAACATTCACTATCTATTCTGTGGAGACCCATTTACGACGAGATTAGCTGGTCTAGATAATCACAACAAGGGTTACTCATTAATTGAATACATGGCAGAGGGCAGAAAACACTCGCATCCCGAAACCAAAAGAAAACCTTCAACTTTATTAAGGCTGACTGTGATACCATTAAAGCAGGGATACTCAACTTGCTTTGCTTTAGGGCCACTTTTGCAAAATAACGAGGCCAGGGGCCAGTCGCAGCAGCCCCATACATGTTTCTAGGAGTTTAGGACATTTACATGGGTACAAGATACCAGGAAGATTTATTAGGTTTTTTTTAAACAAGGTTTCTTGCATTTTAGGTATATCCCAGGATTTTTGTATGTATCTAGAATTTCAGGTTGTTTTAGGATTTTACGACGTTACTTGTATTTCAGGACGTTTCTGGGATTTCAGGACGTTTCTGGGATTTCAGGACGTTTCTGGGATTTTAGAATATCAGGACCTTAGCTAGGACCTCTGTTGGGGGGTGCAGGGGATCCTCAACTGGCACTTTTTTTTGGAAAACAAGCTTTATTTTGATGTTGTTTTTTGCACTCTGGTACCTTCTGTATACTAAAAGTACCAAAAAATTCCCATTGTGAATCACATCATTTTTATTGTGAATTAGATAATGGTTGGGGGGCCACTAGCACCCTATCAGAGGCCAGATTTGGCCCGCGGGCTGTAAGTTCAGTATTACTGCATGAAAGGATTATTTTCTGAAACAGCAGTGTCCTGTCAAAGCAGCACAGAGGAAGAGGAACCATAAACTGAATAACACAAGGAAGCGAACGGAGGCCGGTTTTAGAAACAAACTGGCCTCATCACAGAGACCAGAATGTGGTTGCAAAGAGGAAGTGATGCAGTGGCTTTGGGAAAGATGTGGAGGAGGAGAGGAGAGGAAAGAGCTACTGTACAGAGCGTCCTTTTCAGTCCTAGTTGTCCCGTTTAGAAAGCAGGTCAGCCTACGTCTTTATAAAAGTGAGGCCATCCGTCCGTCAATCAGACTCCCTCTCATTCCTTTCCACCTCAGTGACTCTCCCCGAGTTACCGTTAAACCCACAGTGGTAGAACGTAAATAAGTACATCTACTAAAGTACTGTACTTAAGTACAAATTCAGGATACTTGTACTTTGCTTGAGTATTTTCTTTTCATGTCACTTTATAATTATACTCCACTACATTTCGATGGAAATTTTGTCACTTTTACTTTACTACATTTATCTGACCGCTTTAGTTAATTAACAGATTAAGATGTTTTCATAAAAACATGAGTACATAAAATATGATATGATGTTTTGTTATTAATTAGATTACCTAACAGTTCATACAAGTACAACTGCAACTATATTGACTAATCAATCAGTAAATTGAAGAAGTCAAGTATTTTTCTTTTCATAGAAAAAGTTTGGGTTCTATAATTTTTTACATAGTTTTGTTTTTTTTCCCTCTTTTTTTAACCCAATGTTTTTTAATAATTTTTAGTTTTTTTCCATTTAAAAAATAATAATTTTATATTTTCTGGGGGAGTGTTTTTTTTTTCTTCCTTTTTTTTAAAAACATTATTTTGCATTTTTGCATTTTTTTGTTTGTTTTTAGATTTTTCTGCATATGGTAAAAGGACTTTTCCTGAATATACTTACTTTCACTTAAGTAAGGTTTCAATACTGGACTTTAATTTGTAACAGAGTATTTTTACAGTGCAGTAGTAGTACCACAGAATCTGAAAACTTTTTCCACCACTGAAATCCAAGGAGTTGAGACCACCTCTACCACAGCGTGACCATGTACAGTCAAACCCTCGTGCTCCGGCTGAAGGGAACCTATAAACCAGCTGTGCCCCATTGACAGGAATATTAATAGAATGACCAAAAAGTCAATAACACTGCACTCCCACCGGCTGCATCCCATCACATCGCAGAGAGCTTGAGCTTAGCCAAGTCTGTTCATCTGCTGTCCTCCTCTTGTTATTATTTTGTCACCCTCGTCTGTTTGGCTTCGGCTGTTTATTTTACCCTCTCCAACAAATACTTGCATCTCGAGTATTTGTGTCAGCCCCTCTTGTGTCTAACTCTTTGATCCCGCTCACAGTCCAATGATCTGTGAGTTTGCCCTTGCATGAAACTGAGAGCCGGTGCCAGACAGGGACCCGAAAGGTACCGAGTCAGTCAAAATTCATTATGGGCTCACACGAGGGCACTCTCCTTCCCCCCTTCGCCCTCCTTTTCTGAAAGTAGCAAGGGTGGGGCAAGGACAAGCCAGGGGAGGAAAGAGGAAATGACAAACTGAGAAAACTATTTTGCCATTTGTGGAACTTGTTGTGTGCGAATCTTTCAAGGAGGAGGGAAGGTGGCGTTTTCTCTGAGCCCACGCTGAGCGGTTCTGAGGACTGAGGAGTAAATTAAGCCCTGGCTGGAAAATAACCTCACTGCATGACAGATCTACATCACTTTCCACATTACTTTTCACATTCCTGCCCCAACCAGGATCCAGTTTCAGTTTGCACTGAAGAGCTGGCCAATGCCATCCACCACTTACAGCTGGAAGCCCCTACTTGGTCTCACTAAAGCTCTCAGCTCATCCCCTTCAGCAGAGGCTCCCTACGTTTTTTATCTGATGTAACCCCACAGCCCTGACAGATGAACACCACCAGCCATGCACCAAATAAACAGGATGTTATTGAATTACTGGCGACATAAAAATAGGAATTTACAACAATCTTTTATATAATTAAAATCTCAATATAAAGGATGGTTTGGCCGTGTTTGTATTCAAACTATTACTTCTTGGGGTGGCGGAGGCTTGGTGTTTCAACCATCTCTGCATTACTACTTTAAAGCAACAATATGCAACTAAAAGTTGCATAATGTTGCTATAAGACCTGTTTTAGTACAAATCAACTTTTTCTTGTTCAAGCATTGCAGGTAAGTAGTATGTAGTGCCATGGATTTGTATTTAGGAATATGGCTATTCGAGTGAGTTAGGTTAATCTACATTTTGCTCTCAGTAAGTGCAAGTGTGAAGTAAAAAGACAGTAGGTTCAGTGTTAGGTGTTTAAAATTTGTAACATCAGAAATACAGACTTTTATGCAGAAGAATTTGACTCATTCTGACAAAAAGAAATGAAAGGATGGATAAATAAAAAAAAATAAAATGAAATGTAAATTTAATACTATTTAATGACATTTAAAGGTCTAGTGTGATGGATTTAGTGGCATCTAGCGCTGCAGTGGCAGACTGAAACCGACTGAAACCGACTGAAACCCCACACATGTGCCATGCGTGTAGGAGAACTACTGTGGCTGACGTGAAAACTCAAATATTATAAATATTTACAAAGTTGAATTAATGAAATTTTAAGACTTTTTATGGATAAACACCTTGTTTCAGGAAATAATCTACAGTCACATTAAAACACCTATAAACCCAAAAGCTAAACTCTTTTTTCTGTAGGCGCCATGCAAGCAACTCCATTGGAATAAATAGCCCCAATCTTAGCATCCAGCATCTAGTTTATCATTACAAATCTTAACACTAAAACGCAACCCTGGAGTTTTCAATCGAAAACTGGGTCAGCAGTGCTTTTAAAGGCTCTTGTTTAGGGGTTTCAAAACACCAGAGTTGTGTGGATGCTGGAGGTAAACTTAGCAATACGCGTTTAAAAAAGAGCATGTTTTCGTGCAGATGTAGCCTTTAGTTAAATGACGGGGAAGAGCGATAATCGGAAACAGGGTTTGGGGGCTGATAAGCAAATAATTTTCACGGTCATAGATCACATCTGCCATTCAAACATCAATCTGATTACACCACTGAATGCACAATTAACTGGTTATTTAACAAAACAGCAGATACTGCATTGCACCAGTTTGCCCTTTTATGAGAACACTCGGCAGTATTGACTGTTAGATAAATGGATAGGTGGTTACGTAAGCCTTTTTAGCAGTGAAAGAATGCAGAGGGGAGTTAAGGCACACATTTCAATTTGTCAGCAGCGCTCTTTTCTGTGGAACGCTAAACTGGCACAGATTTCATTTCTGACAGGCATAGTTAGGAGAATCTGCTTTTACTTCCCCAGTTCTGCTCGTCTGTTCTCAAACTATTCGTCATACGATCAGACAACCCTCCCTACTTTACCTGTCTGGATTATCATGTGGCTCTTTAGCTCTCTATCACTTCTTATCTCTACCTATGCCACTCCTTTTGAGTCACTTCCAGACTTATCAAACATGCATTCACAGACCTCCGAGAGCCACATGCTGGTTTGACAACCTGGGCATCTGGTGTTTAATACATTTTGGATGGACACGGATATAAACTGTCCAAAGAGAGACAGTAGATTTATTACGCAGCATGTTTCAAAGTTCACAGGGCAAAAGTGAGCGCCTGTGTTGAAAGTGTTGCACAAGAGCTAGCCAGTCTTCTGTGGAAGAACACGCCAGGTGTGCAAGTCACACACACCTAACCATGGACAAAGTCGAATTTCTGACATGTACAGTGAAACTGTGACTCACCACAACCACCACTGGGTTTTAAGGCTATTGTATGGAGTGAATATATAGCTTTACATTACATAACTTGTATTTGAGTCAAATTGTTAAAGAGATATTTTCCAATTTTTAACCAGTTTTGTTTCACAAAAATGAAAGTGGTATATTAATAATGGTAAACTTCCCTCGGTCTTAACAGTGCCCAGATATCCCAGCTCAAATCCACCGTATGACTCAGACCAAACAGTAAAACTAAGCAGTGCTGATCAAACACAAACCAAGATTCTGTTACTGCGTTGGCCATTTCTCACCTGAAATGTTTTCAGAAACATATCTTAGCTTTCTCTTTCGCTGTAATATTTGATTGTTTATTACCAGCTGGTCAACATTTGTTTTCTGGCGCACAACTTGCATTACATCACCCATTAGCAGGAGCATTTATTGGTCTGGTGCAGCGCAGTGCATTGTGGTAATTATAGGTTTTTCCACCTCTTGAGCAAAAGTGAATGCCACAGCACTTCGTACCAATTTCAAAAGTTTCTGCATCTCTCTGCTAGGGGTGGGAATCACCAGAAGCCCCTAAATACATTATTATCACAATACAAAATTATTGCAATTTTAAATCTCTTGCAACAACATAATGCAATATCACCTTTTCTCAACCGAAAATGATGTCCCCAAAGGGAAGACTTTGTCAATATCAATAATTTATATATCATAAATTATACAATAATACAAAATTTTTTTTTTTTTTTTTTTTTTAAATTATGCGGTGCAGCCCAGTGCATTCTGGAAGTTGTAGTTTTTCAATCACTTGAGCAACAGCAAATACCACAGCCCTTTTTCTCTGGTCATGTTTCACCAATTTCAGAAGTATTTGCATCTTTCTACTGCAGACACCCCAGTTTTATGAGAGGACCATATTTCCAGCAGTGAATTACCTAATTAAAAACATCAAAAGGTCTAACATCTAGAATAGACTTACAAAAGCTGCTTTTCAACAGGAAAGTTACATAAGAAAATGGACAGCCAGGTGCTGAATATCACCTCTTCTTGAACAAACAGGAAGCTGAATCATTAAAATGGCACTCCAAAGAGGGCGAGACTGTAGTTCAGTTATCACTGATCAAGCATTACCTTATCATTTATGCCACAAAACAGAAAGTATAATTATCTATGAAGCCACAAGTAATCACGAGAAACAACATGTTCAAAGTCTGTTGGTCGAAATCAGAAATCTCAAAAAGTCCTTTCTGTGTACAGTCCAAGTCAAAGCAGTTTCCTGGTATTGTTTGGTTCTATTGAAACCTTACAGGTGCGTGCTGTGAGGGGGAGGATGGAGGAAAGGATGAGGATGAGGGGGGTGGTAAAAAAAACATAAGGAGAGGAAAAGAGACAGGGTGGGAGGGAGAATGAAGGAACATAGACAGGGCACAGAGAGAGGTCTGTGACAAGTAAACGAGGAAATGTTAGAAATAAACCGCAGTGAAAGGAAACCCGCAGCACACCATCTTTGAGCTCAGTCAGTTCAACCGTTCTGACTGAGGCAACTTAATTATGCTGTTCATGTCAACCAGAAGAAATATGTTTGGGCAGAGCAAAAATAGACGAGATGTTAAGGAAAAAATGTTGAAAGAAGTGGATTAAAGGCCATCATTAGTGATATATGCAGCCGAAGACATGCGTTTAATACTGTCTGCATAACAAACTTTCTGAAATAAGACATCTATTTCTGGATACACAAGTGAATTTCCCCCAGTGTAGACTATGAGCAACACTCAAACTACACACTGCGAAATGGCATGATCAGCGTTGCCATGGTTAATCTTAACCGACTCCACTCTGACTGGATGTTTTTGCCCGCATGAATGAATCTCAGCTGACTGTGTAGGGTATGCATGACACTTCATTGCCCAACCAATCATCAAAGACATCTATTACTAGGGTCAATTATTACTAGAAAATGTACAAGTTACACATTTGGAAAGGAAAATAAGCACAGTCCAACTAACAGCCTCCTCATGAAACTTTGCAGATATATTACTATCATTGTAAAAGGATTTGGCACAGACCAGGGTTGCAACCAATGTTCGTTTTCATCAGTCTATAAAAAGTAGCACAAAAATAATGAAAAATACCCACAATTTTGCAAAAATTCACTAACATTTTAAAATAACTTGTTTTGTTCAAAGATATTCAATTTAAAAACCATTAAAAGTTTAAGAAAATCAGAAAAGACTCTTGCTTGAGAAGATGGAGTCAGTGAGTTTTTTGCATCTATGTTTAATAAACTGACCAAAAATTAAGGGGATAGTTTAATTTTTTTGGGTTGGGTTGTATGACACACTTATCCATAGTCAGTGTATTACCTACAGTAGATGGTAATCTAGATTTATGCTATAATGAGATCATTTCTACTGCTTTACTTTTCCATCAGACAGCCAGTTGCCATGGGAAAGCCATTTAGTTCAAGGCCATCCAAAATCCACTGGCAAAAACAGTAATTTTAGTACGCTGAATAAAATATAGCAAAAAAAAGGGTAAAATGCCCACAACTGCTGGTCTACCACTGTTTTAATCAGTTAGTTTCTTTGTGTAATTGTGTGACTTTGTCAAATCCAAACTAACAAAAAAATGCAAACAGAATAACTGAAGCAGTGGTAGCCCACTGTATTCAGTGATGTTAATTCACTGTTTTTATCAATGGAGTCTGGCTTTAAGGAAAACAATATATAACTGTCCAGTTCATCATCAAAAATTGCTGTCTTATGAGGTACAACTGTGAAAATATTCCAACTGTAGTGTACACGTACACTGTTATTGACTCTTTTTTTGATGCCTAAAATGTATTTTATCGCTGCCCACGTCCACAGCAGTAAATTGCTCATCTTCTGTGTCAGTACTTCAGCCTGCTTCTCCAAACTGGGGGCGTACTGACTAACATCTACTGTGCCGACTATGAATAATTATCTCCAGGAAACATCCCACTTCAAAAGATCCAAATCATGCCTTTAACCAGTTATGAAAAGCTGCCTTGTGTTTCTCTGCTCTTAGCCTGACAATGGGAATGAAACGCTTGAGCCTATAAACGCAACTGAAGGGTACACACAACAGATAAAAGATAAGAAATACCTCACATTAGTTAAAAGAACCTTGAGAGTTCATACCAGAAGACAAATGTGTGTGCCATACTGTGTCACAGTGCCCTCCCCATGCTACGCTCTCATTTGCAACAGCAGCAAGGAGCCGGCTGCAAGTAATCTGACTCAGCCGGGACGACCTACCTTCAATGAAATCTAAACATCCACAGGCACGCTCTCTCAGACTGTATCATTTTGGGAGGATTGAACAGCCTCGTACACCAGCCCCTTGTTCACATTTTAAGATGTCTGCGTTTAATTTCGTCTAGCCTTCAGTACATAACTCTCCCTGGGGGCCCAGAGTGTGGACACTGCTGACACATGAATGAAGGAATGTAACGATCTCTGCGGGGGGCTCCATAACTGCACTGAAGCTGGCAATACGTGAGAAAATCTGGCCTCCAGAGAAGTCATTGCACAACGCATTGTTAGTGCTTTATTCATGACTTGCATACAATAACAGGAAATTACATAGTACATGTCACCCAATGTGCCCTTTTAAGGTCACATATTTAATGATGTGTATTTCTGAAGCAACACTGCAAATGAGTAGGATTGCTTTATTAAGAGTCGAGGTCAGTGATACAAAACTTCATTGGGTATTGTTTTTGTACTTTTTGTATACATATGGTGCCAGAGTGCATAAAATAGCATCAAAATATAGCTTGTTTATCAAAAAAGTGCCAGTGGAGGATCCCTCTCACCTCCAACAGAGGTCCTAGCTAAGCCCCTAATGTACTGAAATCCTAAAAACATGCTGAAAATCCAAGAAATGTCCAAAAATCCTAGAAATGTCCTGAAATCCTGACAATGTTGGGAAATCTTTGAAACGTCTTAAAATCCTAGAAATGTCATAAAATCCTAGAAATATCCTAAAATCCTAAAAACATGTATGGGGCTACTGCAAGTGCCCCCTGGCTTTGTGTCATTTTGCAAAAGTGGCCCCCAATCAAAGCAAGTTAAGTACTCCTAGTGTAGGTTATGATTATACAAACAACATACAACAACACACAACTGTGTTTCTCGGCCACTGTAATTACCAGGGTGAACCATCGTTTGCACAATTATTTCTATGCTTGAGTAACAAAAATGTATTAATGTGGTAAGCTCACACTGCAGTTTAATAGCTTCTTGGCAGAAAATGGCTTATTAAAGGTGCTTGGCTCTGATTACAACAAATGAGAGCAAAGAGGTGCTGCTCTAACTCTCTCTAGGACACTGCTAACACTTTGCACAATTAAAAGCAGGTTTGGGAGGTGAAGAAATGCCAGCTGCAGTGCCCAGTCTGACTTGAGGTAGAAAAAAATTTGCTAATACTCTGCCACACAGCTTGCCATACTTAAAGTCAGTAAGGCGTGCAAGCATACCAGAGTGTGTTTGCTTCCCAGAGTGCAAACACCATGATGTGCCGTCCAACAGAGCAAACACAAATTGCACTGACAAAGCACAACACTTAGGTAGGTGTGCAATGACACGGCAGAGTCAGGCATGACGACAATGTGACACTTTACAGATCTGAAGAAAGTCTGAAGAGAGTATCAAGTGTGTATTTTTATTAGGTGAAAAAATAAATATATAAGTTTCCTGTGATCATAAGTGTACAGGCTGTAAACTAAAGAATATATTTATATTTGTCTATGCGATAAAGCTTTGCAGGAATGAGTCTTTAAACCAAAAATGAGTCAGCATTTTAGCATTTTCGGTTCACTTGGTTTACAGTAAATGGGTTTATGTATGGGGTTTTTGGTTAGAAGCCTGAAATAAGGTCTGTGGTTAACACAGGAGACTTTAACGTTTTGTCCTACGACATAAAACAAATCAAGAAATACACCACTTGTTAATTTTAAAGCTTTTCTGATCCTAAAAAACGCGGTTGATAACAAGTCACTACAGAACATTGTCATGCCTGGCAGCAACAATAAGTCATGTGGCCGTGGTGCAGTTTGTTTATACCCTATTGTTAGTTTTTTTTACCTCCGGCAATTGCGTTTACACTTCAAAGTCATAAAAGTGGTGTTGGTTTGTTAAGATTATCTTATTGAACCAAATGTGTAAGTATTTTTGTCTGCTGCAGAGCTTATTTTCTGCAATAATCTGAAATCTAATGGAAAACTCCCACTGGCTTTTTGTTGAGGAACCCAAGGCGACACTAACTTAAAAAATAAAACAAAATTACAATAATCAGAAGATGTTCAACTAACTAGAAATCACTTTAAGTTGTTCCTGATAAATATTCAATCCAAATACTTTTACACTTTGTTTGAAACTTTTAACTTATTAATTTTCTGACATTATATTTGTACTTTATTTACCCAATACTACAATTGTTTTTCTCAATATAGTAATTTTACAGTTTCTAATTTGGTCTATTCTGTATATAAAGCATTACTGTATTTATGTCTGGAAGATGGTTGCTTCCTCTCCACCCACTGACTTTTTTATGTGTTTTTCCTTTAAGATTTTAGGGTGCCCTATGTTTTACAGTGTTTGCAATTCCTGTCTTTCAGTTATATAAATATAAAATCTTCTTAACTTTGCTTGATATTGATGTATACCATAATATCATCATGGAAAACTCTTGTGCTGCTGCCTAACTGATGTGATCATCACGATGGACCGCACTGTAATAAGAAGACAAACCTGGTCATTTTCAGCTGCCGTTCTCGTGTGTTTCAGGAATCATTTCTGGTTAAAATCTGGCTTACTGATATAACAGCCAGTGCCTAATTAACCTCTGTAAAATGTTTTCTCCTATTTGAGTCATCACACCAGATCATCAGAGTGCCTTTTTTGTGTAACTGTGTCATCTATTCTACAATGTCATTTTGGGCAGGTCTCTCTACTTTAGTTTTTATATTTCCGTCAACTTTCACTTTTACTGGATAAAATGTGTGCCTTTAATGTGCTACATTTCCCTTAGGCGTTTTAGTTCCTTGCTACAAAACAGGGAAGGAAAAGGGCGAATGGACAAATGAAAGGAAGGAAAAACTGGATTTTGATCTTTAAGCCTTTGAAACCTTAGCAAATTGGCCTAATTTCATTCAAAACATGGAAAGAACTCAATCAGTAACTTAAAAAGAAATTATACCTAATTAGCAAGAAATTTAAAAAATGGTGAAAAGAACATAACACGAGAAAACTGATGTCAGGCCTCTACAAGTATTTAAACCATTAAAATCTGTGCAAATTAGTTTGCTTTCTTTTAAAAAATGGGGACAAGGCAAAGAGCAAATTTACAAGGACTGTTCTACAAACTACAAGAAATTAGTATTTATGGAAAATTATTTTTAAAGAAGCTAAGGAAAAAAAAAAAAATATATATGTATATATATATATAATATATATATATATATATATATATATAATTATCATAACTATACATTAAAATTATTTTACAGAATTATTATTATTGAGCACATTGTCAAGATAATTCCCTTGCTTTTTATTTATTTTTCTCTTTTTTTTATATTCAGGTAATTTTCTTGTGCTTTCACAAATTTTTGAAAAAAATCAAGTCATTTTTTCCCAGGTCTCAAAAGATTAGGTACAATTAAAATAATAAAAATATTTTAGGTAAAATAAATATCAGACACTTTGAAACTTTTACTAAAGTAATACTCTGATATGTTACTTGAACTTCTTTTAAAGTAACTTTCTCGTACCATATCTGTACTTTTACTTAAGTATGGCTTTGAGTTACTTCATCCACCTCTTGCAAATACTGATAAATAAATAAAGATATGCTCAACTTTCTAAATTCCCTCCAGCTCATGTGATTTTGCTCAAGCACACCCTTGTACACATGGTCAAAGGGAAATTATGCTAATTATAGTGAACTAAATCACGGTCAAATTTATTTTCGGTGCGCCAGCAGCAGGAGAGCAGAGGAGGAAAGGCACAGGCATGTGGATGGCATGGTTCAGTGAGGTCGAGCTGCAGCAAAACAGAAGAAGAAGAAGAAGAAGAAGAAGAAGAAGGCGCCGGTTTTTCAGTCCTCCGGTAAGCCGGTGACGTCATGCCGCGAGCCAGACATATTCCCGGCCACACACAGCGTCCGTTACTGACCGCTACTCACCGACAAAGTTCAACTCAAACACAAAAGTACTCCCAAACCCCCCACAGCAACACTGCATGTAGTCTAAACTCACTTTTCTTTGATTTTCCATCAAACTCTTCACATAACCGGCATTTTCTGCAACTCATTCAACCGAATCACTTCCTGTCTCTACCGTTATTAGCCGCTCACCAGCTGCCGCAACGCTGAAGTTAACGACGTTTGCGACAAATTTTGACGCACACGTGCTCGTGCGGTGAACTTTGCGGGAATTAAAATGTAGTTTTGGTGGATAAAAGTTATATAAAACCCGTGTTTGAATCCACTCCACCCATCGCGGTTGCTACGACGCTGAAGTTAGTTTCCGATTCGTTGCTTCCGATTTAGCAGTAAAGGGGAGTTAAGGGAAACTTAATTTGCAAATGCTTTAACGACCGACTGTTATTTGCACCTCCTACTGCGGTTAAACCATGTCAGAGGTTTTAATTTCAACGCTGTCTGAAACCCACTTTCACATTTGTGCAAATGCAAAAAAGGAGATATCACTGCTTTTTCTTTTTTTTTTTTAACCTGTGGGCCACATTAGACCAGGTCCAGATCAAAAATTACATCCTTGTGTCCAACCTGGACTAGATTATCCAAAACAGGCTAAATATTATTTAAAACACAGATATGTGAAAACTGTACTCTATTTGTGAGAAAGCAAACGGAATACATTATAACACGCCCATTTTTTCCGATTAAAAAAACACTAAAATGTCTTATCTAAAAAATGCCCAAATAATGACAGAAAAATCAACAAAAAATAACAAATAAATGCCAAATGTTCTTTAATTAATAAAAATCAGTATTGTTAAAAATACCCACCCCCTAAAAAATATTTAAGAAAAATAATGTTTTCTTTAAAAAAGCCCCTTCCAAAAAAAAAAAAATTTCTTTGAATGCAAAAAATAATTAAAAAAAAATAATATAATAATAATTAAAATAATATGAATAAAAGCCCCCACCCCATCAAAAAAATTGAAAATTGCTATAAATAAAATAAAATAAAAAATACAAAAACGCCAAACAAATTCAGAAACATAATAAAGCAAACAAAGCTGCAAATCATTTGATCAAAAAACGTGTCCCAAACCCAGAAAAAACGCAAATGGAAAAAAAAAAATCTTTTACAAGTCATCTCTCTTAACTGGTAAATTTGGAGACTCTCAATCGGAAGCTAACTTCAGCGCCGTGCGGTCGCTGGAGTTGAACTAGCAGCCGGAGCTTCCTGGTTCACTGCACTTGCTGGAGTGACACGGCAGACTGAATGAAAGACTTTACACACACACACACGGGCAGAAACAGACAGCATGGCGGACAAAAGTGTTAAAAACATTACCTGCTTTTTTGGGTGCCTTCAGAGCGGGTGGCTAACAACAACCAGTAGCTTCGCCTTTGAGTCAAACTTCTTTCCCTGTCGACAGCAGCTTCGCGGAGACTAAACTACAGCGTCCTCCCTCTCTTTCTCTGCTCCAGTCACTCTTTCTATCTTTTTTTTTTACTCCCTCTCTTCCTCCTTGCCCTCCCTCCTCCTCTGCCTGCTCACTGGCTCGCGTAATTTCGCTCCGTACGTAGCAGCGCGAGCTGGGGTGCGGTCCAGCGCGAGGCGGGTCCCCGGCCCGCGTGCACCGCCCCTTTGACCAATCGCAGCGGCGCTTTAATAATCCGAACACTTTGGACCAATCCAAAGCGCGGATAAGTGTAGGGGTGACGGGCGCTGGCAGGGCGGAGAGCTGAACTTGAAAGCGGAGGGAGGGGAGCGGGGTGCCGATAAAGCTGTGTTTAATGAGAGAGGTATGTGCATACTAAGGATTTTTATGACCATATAAGTACCAGTCACTCTCGGGATGGACTGCATCATCCCGGGCCTCCCCCGCGTGTCAACAGTCTGGCCGCCGTCTGATGTGAAAACAAGTGGCACTGATGGCTCCAACTGTTTGATACTATTTCTGCTGTAAAGCTGCCAAAATCAGATCACACACACTTTTTTTTTAATGCTACTTAACATAAAATCTCAATATCAATTAGTTTTTTGCTTAAATGAACTCAACAGGCTTATATTTGGGTCAGGCGTCTATATAGGACAGGGTTTTAATTCATTTCACATAAAGACTAGCTCAGGAAAGATGAAAATACAATCAAATTATTCCTTTAACCATTTGAGAACTGGGCAAAAATTGCTTTACTTTATTCAAAAACATGTTATAAGCAGCAAGAGAAGAAATTACCCAAAGGTTAGCAAGAAATCTGAGAAAAGTAGGCTACAAAAAATTACCTGAAAAAAAATATTTTAAAAAATTACAGCAATTCTGTAAAATAATTTTAAATATATTAATATAATAATATATAATACAAAATTGTTGATTGTCATTCACTTGACATTTTTTCCTAGCTTTAAAAAGTTAAAATAGTTTTTTGATTGATTTGTGTCTGTTTGCAGTATTTTCTTTTTATTTTATTTTTTATTTTTTGTGGTGGTAGTTGTGGTTGAAATGTGTCCTTTTGGGGTTATTTTGTGTCTTTTTTAGTCATTTTGAGTCAACTTGAGGCAGTTTTGTGTCATTTTTTGATCATTTTCTATCTCATTTTTGTGTTTCTTAATGTAATTCTGTGTTGTTTTTTGGTAATTTTGTGTTGCTTTGACTTAATTTTGTGTCATATATGGTCATTTTATGCCTCTCTGAGGTAATTCTGCATTGCCGTGAGTTAATTCTGCTTTGTTTTGTTTTTCTCTGCTGCCAAAGGAGGTCAGAGGTCAGCAGCACAACAGGGAGCTGATAAGGATTTAGTGTCTGGCCTGAGGACACTTTGGCTGGATGGATGTTGGCTGATAGCGCCTTGAACCTCAATGTTAAAAGACTCCAAACACTCAACAATCATGTCACTGTTCAAAATAAATAATTTCACCCTGCTGGCCCCTGTGTCCACCGAGGGAATTAAAGTATTTTGTTTAACCACTTTATATAAATAATTTATGCTCACTTGAGTTCTGAAACCTTTTCAAGATGTTTTGAATCTACTTTACATGTAAATTTAAGGAGAAATGAGTTTCTCTAAAACCTTCAGTTTTGGTTTAATAAAACTCTGATATAATCTGTATTATGTAATGTATTTATGTAATATATGTGTATGTAATATAATTTATTAATGAACTGCACTTTTCAGTATGTTCCATCAGCGCTCATGCACTTTAATTTTGTGTATATCTTTTGCAAGTATTTCACTCCACCTGTGCACCTGTCAAATAAAAACGATTAGATCAGCAGACCTCCCAAGATTCAAAGCGCACTAATGTTGTGCAATTTGCTCTAGCAGGTTCCCATGATCCCATCACTCAAACAGGTAAGCCTGGATTCATGCACAAACCTGTCGACGCTGCATGGGAACCGCTGCAGGTGATGACATAATTGATGCGAGGGAGAAAAACACTTGTTCAGACTTCAAATCACTCTTGACATTTGTTTTTATTGGCTCTCCAAAAAGGCCTGACTCGCTCTTGGAGAGCATACGAGACAGAGGAGATAGAAGGCGGAAAAATAGATAGAAATCAAAGACAAAGCAACAGATATCTGCAAAAACAAGACGTTTAGTTTGATGCAGAAAATGAGAATTAAAAAGAAATAAGTGCAGGTAGAGACGGTGCAGGAAATATGATCAAAAAAGGGATGTGTGAGAAGATAGATGTTAAAATGACATTTTTGCGGTGTCAGTGCCAAAGTCTGCACAGGAGAACAGAACAGAACGACGTGAACCTGTTTGCTTGAAATATTCTCCTGGGATTCAGACTGGGTGATCGGAGCCCAGTTTACCGAGTGGAACTGGAGGCAAAGTGCCAATCCACATGCCACGAGCAGATGGGAAGATATTAGCAATGGAAAAAAAATATTTTTCTCTTTCTCAGCGAGAAACATGATTTATCAGCAGCTTTGATCTGTTGCACAAGCTGAAATGGAAATATGATTTATAATTGAATGTGGAAAGATTGCAGAATAGCTTAACACATTTGAAAAATGAAATTATGAGTGGATTGGAAAACAAATATCCAAATGTTGAGTCAGCTGTGACACACAGGTTGAAATTAAGAGTGAGTGGAAATTAAAGTTAGCAAGCTAATAAAAAAATGTACAGAAGCCTAGAAAAGCCTGCAATTATTATTTTTTCAGTGCTGTTATCTTGAGATTAATAGTTATTTATTCTGGTATCCAGAGAGGAAAACAAGCTTTGATATCTCTAAATAATGAGATAATCAACCTATAACCACAAGAAAACAAGTTCTTTTTGTCTTATTACTTTCTATGTTTATCAAAAATCAGGAGAGCCAAAACAGCATGCATGGGTGGCGTGTTGACAATTGTGGCGGCTGATATGAGATGTAAACGTCAGATGAAGAAGACGCTAAGCATAATCAGTACTTCAAAGATGATGTAACACAGAAACAGTCCCGACAGTCATGGCGGTGAGGCAATAAACTGGGCACTCATTTTTGAGTTTTCCATAACTACTTGGTGATCTTCAAAAAAAAGTCTTTTTTTTTGTGATAAATTATCTTATCTCAAAAAACGTGCCTTTATTTAACCAAGAAACATATGTATTACCTCATCACTGTGAGAAAACAAACCTTAAAGATAACGGCACTAAAACCCCAATTCTTAAAACCCATTTTTATAGACTCGCCTTTATGTGATGTTGTCTTTTAATTTGTCTTTTTTTAATCTTTTTTTTTAGCTTGTAATTGATCTTTTTACTTACCTTTTATTCTGCTTTTTTTTTTTTACAATCATTATAAATGTTCTGTGTTTACTGTATTTTTCTAATATGTCTCTGCCATGAATCTCCTGTTTTATTCTGCCTTGACTCTTGTCTGACCTTTGTTCGGCATTATTTACTAACTTGTATCGCCTCTGCTTTGCTTTGTTTGTCAAAGCACATTGTTAACTGTGTTTTTAAAGGTGCTATATAAAAAAAGTTATTATTAGTAATATTTGTATTATTCTAAAAAATGTAGCATGATAATTTTCTGTTTCTGTTTTCTGTTTTTAATAATCTCCGATTTTGTTATTTATTTGTTAACTACTATGTGTTTTTTGAGCTGCTGGATACATGAATTTCCCTGCAGGCATCAATAAAGTATCTATCTATCTATCTATCTATCTATCTATCTAAATTAAACAATAAAATGATTAAATGTTTAGCTTCTGTCACTAATAGCACAAATGCAAACCAAAACCGACCCATTAATAATTCAAGTGTATGAAAAAATATTGCAATACAATTGCAATGCAATACAATATTCACTTTTGTGTAGTATAACGTAACAACCGAGTTAAAATAAATAAACAGTTATACTACGCAGAACAGTCAGCCACTGTTTTTAAACACGACTTTTGAGACCTGATGCAAATATATTAAAAATAAATACACAATGCAAATAAATCACACACATCCAGCACAACACACAAAGGCTGCTCTGCACTCAGAAAAGAGGAAATATAAGAGGGGCTCAGGTATGGCTGGAATTCACGGACAAACAGGAAAATGACATTTTCTGTCCAACGTGTGATTTATGTTCACTGCGTGTCATTATGTCAAGAATGCGTCCGTGTGTTTACTCTGGCCATCACATGTATGTCGAGCAAAACATCGAAAAACATGCAGCACGCCTGCCTGGAAAATCCAATAAATCTCACACTCTCTCGCTCTCCGGGATAGATGGGAAATATCCGAAATTTAAGCGGAGAGGTCAAAGGTCGCCCCGTTGCCTGTTACTTGAGCAGGACCAGATGCCGAAAGAGAGAGAGGAGAAAAACAAGGGGGGAGTAAAAGAGAGAGAGGGGGACTTAAAATAAACACAAATTTGAAACAACAAGAAGTTCCCTTAATAAAAACCGTGTGCTGAAAAAAAAGAAGAGTTCACAACAATGGCACTAAACAAACGCAGGGCACGGACAGAAATGCAGGACTTAACACAGGCATGAATTACCAAATATGGACACTTCTGACCTCACTGTCTCCCTCCCTCTCTCTGCCTCCCGCTCGCCTTTTCGCCGTGACCTACTCTCTCTCTCTCTCTTTCTTTTTCCTTCGGTCGGCTGTAATAGCAGCAGGGTGTGTCTGCAAATCAGGGTGTGTAAAGCCATTATATCATCCAGTCAGGAAGAAAAGGACCCATTCAGAGACTGCATGTTAAAAGGGTGGCATGTTAGCTCGCTGTGTCATTAACTTGTGTGAATTCATGTGTGCGAGCATTCACGCTTTGTGAGGATGTGTGTGCCCTCATGCATGACACACGCATGTATGTATGTACGTATGTATGGATCCAGCGGCTCAGATCTGTGTCAAATCTGACAGTAAATAGGTTGTTTGAGGCTCCGCTCGCTGACCCAGATCCTCGAGCTGCGACCTCGTACCTGACGGGGAAAAAATTCACCACACAAGCTCGAATGTTGAGTCCAGTGTAAACAAACCGACGCTCATTCCAGCAGCTACTCGATCCACAGTCGTGTTCAAAGCTCTTTTTCAGTTCACACAGCGTCTTGGCTTGATAAAGCAGAGTCTGTGTTTAAAGACAGAACCACAAAGAATAATTAAGAGCACTTCCAGCTTTAAAGATAATGCGGTAATGAGAGTGAGATTGACTGTATTTGTTCTGTATTTTGTCTTTTAGCCTCGCCCTTTTTCCTGCACCGCTGCAACCCAAGCGACTGAAAAAGTGTATGTTTCTGCAAACCGCAGATACATTAAATTTGTACATTATTATGTAAGCAGGTAAAACCAGTGATGCACGATAATGATTATTTCAACCAATACCGATAAACCGATTATTTCTGTTTGATTGTTTTTCATTACCTGAGGGTATGAAAGGCTGAGATGTGGTGAGAACAGATTAATTCAATTTGTGCATTTTCAAGAGTAAAATCAATTTGATTTTTTATATTTTTTGGAGTTTTTTCCCCTTTTATCTTCTTATGTCAACTTGAATTTTACAGAAAATAATGCCGAAAATAATATTCTGTTTGAGTTCTCGTGGATCTATAGAGAGAAACATTCCCCAAACTGTCAGGACGCAGCAGCTACAGAACCGTCCCTAAGTCACGGCTCTGTGATCTCTGCACATTCACATGTTGTTCTGCTTGTTGTTGGAAGGAATCAAACATCAGATATCAGTTTATTCTTTCAGCAGAACCGAGCTGGAAACTCACTACACCTGAACTCAAACCGCGTCCAGCGTGTCCTCTCATCATGTCCTCTCATCGTGTCCCCGTCACACACACGGAGCAGAAGAAGGGAGGGGGAGACAGCGGCCGCTTACACCGGTGTTCAGCGGTTACTGTAAGCAGCGAGTACACTAATAAATGAGAGTATCAGGACCGGAGCGAGACGTTCTGGTGACCTAGAAGAGACTGAGATCACCTGTCAGACTTTGAGAGTGGAGTGGACACCGGCGGAGACAACACGGTGGAGAATGAATACGGAGAGGACATTCAGAGACACCGTGTGAGGAATGAGAGTGGAGCAGACACTGGCAGAGACACTGGTGGAGAATGACAGCGGAGGGGACATTCGAAGACACCGCGGCGGAGACACTGGCGGAGAATGTGAGCGGAGCGGACATTTGGAGACAGCGCAACAGAGACATCGTGGCGGAGACACCACTGGGGAAAATGAGAGCGGCGCAGACACCGGCGGAGAATGAATGCTGAGCCGACATTTGGAGACACCACGGCGGAGACACCACGGCGGAGACACCACGGCGGAGACACCGACACCGGCAGAAAATGAGAGTGGACCAGACATTCGGAGACACTGGTGGAGACACCAGCGGAGAAAGAGAGCGGAGCGGAGCTCTAGGCGACCTCCTATATCTCTGCCAAGGGCCGCCCTGGACAGTATGCTTCCTCCTTGTTCACTGATGATCTAAATAAGTCACTAAATGTTTCTCTTGTTGTTTGTTTGTTTTTGGACGTGGAAATGTTGTTTTATTGCATAACATCTGTGACAGTGTCCCCTACACTAAAAAATGACCCATTTTTGATGGCACTATCTTGGCAGGAAACACAGCGATGTCTCAATGAAAACAACCACTTTTGTGGTAATATCTTGGCAGGAAACGCAACAATATTTTGGCAAAAACAGTTGCTTTTTGTGGTACTATCCCAACAGGAAACACAGCGATGTGTCTGTAAAGATATAACCGCTTTTTTTTTTTTTTTGGCACTATCTCGGCAGAAAATACAATGATGTCTGTCAAAGAAACAACCACTTCTCGTGACAGTGTTATGGCAAAAACTAGCTGTAAAACAACCACCTTTCGTGGCACTATCTGCCAAAAAAATGCAGCAAAACAATCGCTTTTCATGGCACATCTTGGCAGAAAATACAGCAACGTCTCAGTAAAAAACTGCCTTACATGCAACTATCCCAGCAGGAAATGCGGCAATGCCTGGGTAAAAAATGTCCACTTTTCATGACATTATCCTAATTAGAAACGCAGCAAAGTCTTTTGGTAAAACCAACCACTTCTTGTGGCACTATCCCGGTGTTGAATGCAGAGATGTCTCTTTAAAAAAACACACTTGCTTTCCGGTTAAAAACAACCTAAAAAGCTGTAAGAAACACAGCGACGACTTGCTAAAAAGCAACCGGCTCTGTTGTTTGTTTGCAGCCTGGCAGGCGTCCGTCTTCAGTGTCAAGCTTGCAAAGTCAGCTCATGTACTACTTTAGAAATGTTGACGTGACTCGTTTAAAAAACGTACAAATGTTACGGATTTGTGGTTTGCAGAAACGCACATTTCCAACATTTTCTCGTGGCAGCCGGGCCTGCCTCCTGCCTCCTCCTTTCCTCAGTAATCAGCACACAGGAAGGAGTGATAAGACCCGTGTTGACTCACAAAACTCAGGAATGTGGAGTAAAGGGGAAAACAAGCAAAGCCTCCACTCTTTTGTTAAGATGTCTGTGTGCTAATTTATCCTCCAGGATGATTCGACAACATCTCTGTTGCGGTCAGTATGGTATTGTAAGCCATGTGTACGTTGCATGGGAAAAAGACGGGTACAAACAGAAACAGTGGCGGCTTTGTGTCGGGGTTCGGTATTTGTCTGGAACAGAGTGGAGAGCTAACAAGGTGGAGGGCAGCGTGTGTTTGAAATATAAATACTGCGATGTATTTACTATAAACACAGAATGCTCTCAGGCCGTGCCAGATCTGGTGTTGTTACAGAGTCGCTCGCTCTCCCACACAGTCATAAACATTTGGATCAGTGACAGGCGAACTCTTTTCAAACAAACATGGCAAACATGAACAGTTTGGGATACAGTCAGCAGAAGAAATGTGCAAGTCTGCCTCCCGGCCTGTGTGTTCAGCAGCAGCAGCAGCAGCCACTGGTGGCTTCCCCTGGCTTTTTTTTGCCTTATATGGTCACAAGAGTGGTTGAGTAAGAGAGAGAGACAGCGGGAGCGAGGATGGAGGTGTGGTCTATTGTTTTTGGCGGAAGAGGTGTAGGGTTACGCGCTGTTCTTGAACCTTTGGAGCCTGTCGTCATCTATTCAGTCACCTCTGTGTGAGGGCAGACAAAGAGGATGAGCAGACAGCGTGGGGAGGTGTGTGTGTGGTGTGTGTGTGTGTGTGTGTGTGTGTGGGTGTGTGTGTGTGTGTGTGTGTGTGTGTGTGTGTGTGTGTGTGTGTGTGTGTGTGTTGAACTGGCAGATCATTAACAAAAGGTGCTGTCATGCAGCCCCAGACATCTCAAAACTATGCAGGAATGTCTTTTATTCAGCACACAACATCTGCATCACCTGCTAAGCAATGCCAGGGATACTCAACTTAAGGCCCGTGGGCCAAATCTGGCCCCTGATAGGGTGCTGGATGGACCTTGAATTATTTTTTTATTCACAATTAAAATTAAGTCATTCACACTGGGAATTGTTTGTATACTTTTAGTACATATAAGGTGACAAAGTGAATAAAACAGCATCAAAATAGAGCTTTTTTATCCAAAAAGTGGAGGATCCCCCACACGCCCCAACAGAGGACCTTTCTAAGACCCTAATGTCCTAAAATCCTAGAAACGTTCTTAAGTCCCAGAGATGTCTTGAAATCCTAGAAATGTTCCCAAAAACTTGATATGTCCTAACATCCTAGCAATGTCCTATTTATAAAAATGTCCTAAAATCCCAGAAATGTTCTGAAACATCCTAAAACCTGACAAAAGTTCTAAACTCCTAGAAATGTCCTAAAATCTAAGAAACCTCCCAAAATCCTAGACATGTCCCAAAATCCTATAAACATGCTAAAAACCTAGAAAAGTCCTAAAAATCCCAGAAATGTCCTAAAATCCTAGAAACGTCCTAAAGTCCCAGATATGTCCTGAAATCCTAGAAATGTCCAAAAATCCTGGAAACGTCCTAAAATCTGAGAAATGTCCCAAAATCCTAGAAACATCCAAAAATTCTAGAAATGTGCTAAAATCCCAGAAATGTCCTATTTCTAAAAATATCTTAAAATCTCAAAAATGTCCTGAGATCCTAAACATCCTAAAATCTGAGAAAAGCTCTAAACTCCTAGAAACGCCCTAAAATCTAAGAAACCTCCCAAAATCCTAGACATGTCCCAAAACCCTATAAACATGCTAAAATCCTAGAAATGCTCTACAATCCTGAAAACGTCCTAAAAATCCTAGAAATGTCCCAAAGTCATAGAAATGTCCTAAAGTCCCAGATATGTCCTGAAATCCTACAAATGTTCCAAAAACCTTGAAATGTCCCAACATCCTAGAAATGTCCAATAATCCTGAAAACGTCCTAAAAATCCTAGAAATGTCCTAAAATCCTAGAAACGTCCTAATGTCCCAGATATGTCCTGAAATCCTAGAAATGTCCAAAAATCCCCAAAATGTCATGAAATCCTAGACAAATCTCCATGATTTTAGCAAACGTCTTCGATTTTAGACCAACAGACAGCAGAGCTGGTTGTTTTTCAGGAAGTCTTCGCTGTTTCCGACAGCTTTTTGGTTGTTTTTTTACTGAAAAGCAAGTGTTCCTCACAGAGAAATCTCTGCATTCAGTGCCGGGATAATGCCACAAAAAGTCGCTTAACGTCCAGAAATCTGAGGAATATCCTAAAATCCTAGAAATGTCCTAAAATCCCCAGAAACACATACGGGGCTGCTGGGACTGGCCCCTGGCCTCCTGTCGTTTTACAGAAGTGGCCCCCAAACAAAGCACGTCGAGTATCCCCAACTTATGCAATATCAGACGAATTCCCTTCGATTATAAAAACCACTGCGTGAACACATCAGCGGTGATGATCTAAGCGAGCCAGGAGGACCACTAAAAGTGCAGATGGAAGATGTCAAAGCGTGGAGGCCCGGGCTCTGTGATGACATGGTGGGATGGGAGGGCAGACAGGAGCGGGAAGGTTTTTCGTTAAGCGAGTCGTGAGAGAAGACGGAGTGATGAAATGGTCACTAGAGGGCCTCTCCGGCTGCAGGTGCTCTCCTGTCTCCTACAGCCTCGTTTGACCTCATTTACTCGAGTGTTTCTCGCGGGCAGCGACACAGAAAGCCTTTAATCCCACGACACACACACACAAACTCTGACGCTCTTATAGAAAACAGTCTGCACGAAGAGTGTGGCAGCACTTCACAGTAAAACACGTAAAACAAAATGAGAAATTACTACTTTTTTGACTCGTATAAAAGACTTTACATGTCCTTGCTGCATCTCCCTGCTGTTAATTATTCACCACGTCCAGTGATAACACACCAACTTATTACTTTAGCTTTTATAATTGGGAACCATGGCAACCTCCGAACAAGCACTCATCTATCTACAGTGACCTTTTGCCTTGGAGGGACCCTTTTCTGTCATCAAGTAAACTGACGACGTCGAACTGACATATTCTAGTGATATTTATATTCAATGCATAAAGATAACAGTACAGAACAACTGATAAACGGTTCAATGAACCCAAATACTGAACTCAATAACTGCAGAAAACTTGTGTAAAACAGGTGATTTGGATTTTGTGAATAGTTATTTCCTGTGAAATTACAGCAGAGATGAGGTTTCCTGCTGTATTTAGGAACTTCTTATATGATTCCTTGTCTGTATTGTTTTCTTTAATTTAACAATCAGACATTCGCCTTGAAACCACCTTTTTTTAGTGCTGCATTTAGACGTCTTTCAGAAGTATTTAAACCTTTGAAACCAGAGCAAAAAGGTTGATGAACTAAACAGTTTTCAGAGGGGTCTCCGGCCCGTGCGTTTAATCTGGTGAGCCGGCAGGTGGTCTGACGTATTCCTCAGCAGGTGAGACTGAAAATCAGCGGTTTGGTGGAGCAGTCAGCTGCGTGCTGGAGGCTCAGAGTCCGCCCGACGGAGGAGAGAGCGGCGTCGCAGGGGAGGATGTCTGATCAGGTGCACGACTCATAGCTTTATAACGTGAAGACTAAAGAGGCAGACGAGAGGGAGGACGGTGCTGATTTGAGGGGATGACAGACGGGAGGTAATTTGGGGGGCAGCAGTAAGTGGAGGAGGGCGTGTGGGTGTTTCACTGAGGGTTGTGACAGCGTGAGTAACACCTACAAGTTCAGACAGAGGGAAGAAGAGACGCAGGGCGTAAAACACTGACACATACAAAGTGTCTACAGCAGTGATACTGAACTTACAGCCCCAAATCTGACACCCAGTGGGGTACCAGGTGCCCCCCCAACTATTTTCTAATTCACAGTAAAGATAAAGTAATTCACACAGGGAATTGTTTTTGTACTTTAAGTATATATAAGAGTGCATAAAACAGCCTGTTTATCACAAAAAGTACCAGAGGAGGATCACCTGCACCCCCGACAGAAGACAAAGCTAAGCAACAAATGTCCTAAAAACCATGAAAGTGAAGTCCCAAAATCCTACAAACATCCTAAAACCCAGCAAATGTCCTAAAACCCTAGCAATGTCCTAAAATGCTACAAACATCCTAAAATTATAGAAACATCAAATAATCTGAAAAATGTCCTCAAATCTTAAAAAATGTCCTAAAAATCAAGAAACATCCTAAAATCCTAAAAAATATTTTAAAAAATCCTAGAAATATCCTAAAATACTAAAAAGGTCCTAAATGTCCTGAAATCCAAGAAATGTCCCAAATTCCTGGAAATGTCCCAAAAATCCTTGAAAACTCTCGAAATCTAAGAAATATCCTAAAATCCCAAAACGTCCTCAAATCTGAGAAATGTCCTAAAATCCTACAAACGTCCTCAAATCTGAGAAATGTCCAAAAATGCTAGAAATATCTTAAAATCCCAGAACCGCGTTGGGGCTGCTGCGACTGGCCCCTGGCCTGCTGTCATTTTGCAAAAAACAAAGCAAACTGTTTAAGGCCTTATATTAGTGAATGTGAATTAAAGACATTTTAAGACTTTTTAAAGACCTGCGGCTAACCTGGTACAATGAAACAGGGAATAACTGAGAGCCACTTTTGGTTCATTATTCTATTTCGGTCTTATACTCTGTGAAAAGCTCCAATAAAGCTCCATATTGAGAAATCTTTTACTCTGCAACCTCCCAGTAAAAAAAACAACCATCGGAGGGGAAAGTACGTGATATATTGTTTCAGTGTCGTCGGGGACATAAAACGATGACCCCTTTGTCATTTTTTTCCAACCGCGGACAAAAACACAATTCAAATACAGAACGTCTTCTGACTCCTTTATTACTTCGCTTGGTCATGTTTCTGGTACATAGAGTTCATCTGAGTAATAACCTAAATCAAACTCATATTTGTAATTCCCACTTGACTTGAGTTTCACAGTCTGGACACACACACGCACACACGCGCACACACACACACCTACCTTCCTCGCTCACATTATTAGGCATAATGGTGTAAAACGACCGTGTGGCTTCGCGATGTTAGAGAGACGCCACCACCTTGTGGACAAAAGCAGGAACTACAGTTAACACTGTCACAAACCTCATTCAGTATCGTCACGTTTTAAGTTGCTCTCCAGCGCTAAAACTAAGATGTTCATCCCTCATGTTACACAGTATAAATGCAGTACAGCAGCGTGTTTTTTTTTTCCCATTCTACAGACTTTTACAGCAAACGTACACAAACCGGCCCGGCTGCTCCTGCGACGAGACGTGCAGAGAAAAGAAACTGCTGCAAAATGGAGCATGAACTAAAGGGTTAAAGGAAGCACACACCCATCTCTGGACAGAAACAAAACGGGAGGAGACAGAAGCGAAGCCGAAGCAGCGAGTCGAGGGATGGGTGTGAGCGTCTTGAGTGTTTCTTTGTTGCTAAACTGGCTCAAGTGGCGGCCAGAGACCGTACAAAAACAGCACCGTGACGGCGGCGAGTGTCAGGGCGGGGACGGCTGGTTCACTGTCCAATGATCTTGCTGACAAATGAGTCCAGCTCATCATCATCTTTGATCCCCACGAAATGGTCGACGACGTCACCTCCCCGGATGGCGATTACTGTGGGAACGGCAGACACCTGGAAACAGACCAAGTTGAGAATTATGCGTAATAAGGCGTTTACATGGCAACACTTCTCGCATGATGTTTATTGCGATTTGGCCTTTCGTTCACACAACAGCTGCGTTTTGGGGTTTCGCTCTTACAATGAACGCAATTTTTTTTTAAACACGAAGGAAAGACTTTCAGTTTGTAGTCGGGCCGTTCTCGTCTGAATGTGTCCTTAATTGTGGCGTATGATTTCGTGCGTAACTGCTAAAAATGTGTTTTGTGAGGTCACTGTGACCTTTGACCACCAAAACCTAATCATTTTATCGTTTATTCCAAGTGGAAGTTTTTGCCAAATTTGAGGAAATTTCTTACAGGTGGCCAAGAAATAGTGCTCATGACAATGGGACGTGTGCGAATGGACAACCCGAAAAAAGCCAGGTATGAAAATCCGATGTATCCCCTGAAGTAATCCAAAGTACCCGTGGGGGTACCAGTACTCCCATATGAGAAACACTATCATTTCAGAAGCACAACGAAATTTAACAGACTAAATTATACCACAGACGGTTGTACTTCATAACTATCATTTTTTTTGTAACTTTCCGAACTCTAAAGCGTCACAAAGCTGCAGTCGGAGGCACAACAGGCTCTGTGGCGCACGGTGTCTCTCTCACCTGACGCACGGTCTTTCTCCACCTGACAGTGAAGCTCAGGTGTCGGCACAGTGTCTGTCGCCATGCCGACACCTGTTTTCATGCAAAGGAGCAAAATGTCACAAGCGACTCCAACTGTTGCACCTTCCAAACTTTGACGTTATAAACGACGTGTTAATGCACGTTAATGGAGGTTTGCACAGCTGCATGTCAATGGGAGTATTAGTTAATATTAATTTTCATTTCCTGTGTAAACAACTTAGCATGAGCATTGTCATTTTCGGCGTAAGGCCAAAAACTAGAATTTTGTGCACGTAAACTTAGTCATCAAGTTATGAGACAAGAAAAATAACAGTTTGACTTAACACTGAACACATTACCTACTTAGCAAATTATGTCAATTTAGCAGAGCTGCATCAAAATTAAATTCACATAATGATTATTGTGTACAAACTACACAGTTTAGACTGCAAATTTCACAAAATGTCTGCGTGCCATAAAAATACTGAGAGTCTCACCCCGTATTCGATGGCCAGGTCTGTGTGATCGTCTATGTCAACTTTCGCCATGGCAACACGGCCTTTCTGTTTCGCAACGGCCTTCTCCAACCTCGGCCCGAGGACCTTACAGGGACCACACCAACTAAAAACACACAAACACACCCACAGTCAGTGTTCACGCCTTAAAAAAACACACAAATATTGAGTAAGCAACCAGTGCAAGCAGTATGACCACAAGCCTCTTAATAATTAATAACATAAAAAATAATATTAATAATAAACTTAATCATTTTAACGCATAAAGCAAACCAGGTCAAATGCATGGCACAATTCATTTAAAGTTAAAGCTAAATATAATAATAATAATCGATTAATAAATAATAAAAACTTGAATAGTTATATGTTCTTGTATTGGACTTTTTAAACTTAGAGCTTTCTTTTTTCTTTTTTTTTTTAAACTTCCTTTATTGTGAGACGCAGTGACAACAAAACAAATGCAGCGACATATTAAAAATAAATAAATAAAAAAAATATATAATAAAAAAAATCCCAAAAAAACTCTACCTAGATTCAGATGAGATATTTTGCAGTTTACATGCGACATCGAGATAAATGAGATAATCAAAAAACTAAGACGACGATGAAGACCTTTCTATAGGACAGAGTTAAAACAGCGGCTTTCCTCCGGAAACTGTAACCTCACTTCAGAGTCTTCAGAGTGAAATCCCCCCGCTCAGTTGTCTACATGCATGTTTATTTTTAACAGCAACACACACACACACACATGCACACGCACATACGCAAACACACACACACGCACACACACACACACACAGAGTATGTGTCATTTAAAGACACAGGACTGCTGTAAAACGAGGTCGTTTCCAAGGTCAGCGTCTAAATCCCCCAAAATCAGTGCTGCTGGTTTTCTATTATAGCAGGTAGTTTTTAACTTCATGATACTAAATTTATGTAAAAAAAAAACCAAACAGCTCCGCTAGATTACTGGTATTAAAACTTTCCAAGTATTTAATAAAAACCATGATAGTAAATGAAAGCTTAACTCTATCTGAAATAACGATTTTAAACCTCACATTTTAATATAAACGGTAAAATCAGTATTTTAAAACCTGGACCCTGTTTTCCCGAGTTTTTGTGTCTAACACACAAACAACACTTGTAGGATTTTAGGATGTTTCTTGGACATATGTGGGATTCTGGGACGTTTCTCAGATTTTAGGACGTTTCCTGAATTTCTGAGATTTAAGGACATTTCTAAGATTTCAGGACAAATCGAGGATTTAAAACTGTTCTGAGATTTAAGGACATTTCTGGGATTTTGGGACATTTCTTGGATTTAAGGATTTTTACAAGTATTTTAGGACATTTATTTTAGGGCATTTTTAGGATCTTAGAACATTTGTAGGATTTTAGAAAATTTCTATGATTTCAGAAACTTTCTAGGTTTTTGGGATATTTCAAGAATTTTAGGATATTCCTGGGATTTTAGGACATTTCTGGGATTTTGGGACATTTCTAGTTTTAAGGGTTATTTCAAGATTTTTAGGACGTTTCTGAGATTTTAGGACGTTTCCAGTATTAAAGCACATTTCTGAGATTTATGGACATTTACGGGATTTTAATGTTTCCAGAATTTTAGGACATTTTAAGGATTTTAGGACATGTCTAGGACTTTATGACATTAGGTGCTTCGCTCGGACCTCTGTCTGGGGTGTTGGAGATCCTCCACTGGCACTTTTTGATTAACAAGCTCTAAATTTATGTTGTTTTTATGCACTTTTGCACCTTCTATAAACTAAAATACAAAAAACAATTCCCAGCGAATCACTTTATTTTGATTGTGAATAATTAAATAACTGTGGGGTTACGCGGCATCCTATCAGAGGCCAGATTTGGCCCGCGGGCCGTAAGTTGAGCATCACTGGTCCAAACCTTCATGTAGCCGACCTGTCGGTTCAGACAGTCACCTGCAAACATCTCCCCCTGCAGTACTCACTTTGCGTGGAAGTCAACCAGCACGGGCAGCTGGCTGTTGATGACCCTGTCTGTGAAGTCATCGTGGTCCTGAACGTTGAAGGAGACGCCGCGGCGGGAGACGTGAGGGAGGGAGCGAGGCAGGGTGCGCGAGGGAGAGAGGAGGGAGACCCTGGTTTTGGCGGACTGCAGGGAGGCGGAAAAAGAAGACAAGGAGGCGGCAGTGGATGCTGGGAGGCAGCGGATATCTTTGACAGAGGACGTCCAGATTCTACGTACTAGCAGCCTGTGAGCCATCTGTGTGAAAAACATCAGATAAAACAACAGAAGAAGAAAGTGGATTAACAGAGTTTTATTTGAACCACAAGAGTGCATGTGAGGCCAGCATGTTTATAGCTGGTCTATGTAAACAGGGCGTGCCAAGGAAGGGTGTGTTTCCCTGAGGCACAAACAAGATTTAACGAGATTCAAACCTGATTATAACGTCACGGAGGCCATCAGTATGTACGTTCAGAACGCACAAACATATCGATCAAAAACCGCCACTGGCTGAATCTGAGTTAATCCTTTGAAACGTCTTTCAAAAACACGAGGAGAAGGCAATTAACAAGACATGGCCTTTAATTAGTAAAAAAAAAAAAAAAAAAAAAAAAAAGTTTTTAAAAAATTACCTGAAATTAAGCCATAAAAAGGAGAGAAAAATAAAACAAATAAACAAATAAACAAAAAATAAATAACATAGTGCTGAAAAAATAACAAAATACACATGCATTAATTGTACATATTTAATTCATTTTTTCTGTAACATAATTTTAAATATAAATTATAATAATTCTAGCTGTTTTTCTGGGCATTTTCCCCATATATTTTTTGATAATTTCCTAATAATGCTCCTCTCTCACCAATTGTGGACATTTTTTGCAAAGTTGGTCATTGCCTTTTTTCCCCAGTGTTATTCAAAAAAATTAAACCAATTTGCTCAGGTTTCAAATAGCTTGTGAAAGGCGTCTGAACACAGCACAAGAAAACTGATGTCGATACAGATCTTGAAGTTGCAAGCAGTTGCAATCGGTCGAAATTAGTTAAAAAAATATCATCATATCGACAAAAAAATCATCCATTATTCTGCATCCCTGCTGGGTTTGCAAAGACTCAAAAACATCTCGACCTTTTAAGGAAACCCAGAAGTTTTAAAAGTCTGCAGCTCTAAAGTGATAAAGTTTCACAAGATCTTTACTCAGAGTATATTGGTTTGTTACGTTGAGTGTTGGGGTGGAGCTCTGCCTGAACAGAGCAAGAACAAACTGGTTGTTAAACTGGGAGGCACATGACTGGGGGACCAATATGCAGTATAACTCACATGAAAAACCAGCGCATAATCAGTCTAATTCATAAAATTATCCGCTGCTCCCTCCGTGGTCTGAATACGCACATCACTGTTAACACGCAGCTTTCAGCTTTCTAATAAAGGTCTTTAAACGGCACCTCTTGGACTAAATGTCCTTTGTCAAAATCCCAAAAGTACAGTTTCAAGTTATTTTTTTTAAAAATATGAATATTTTTATGTTATGTGTTGTTGCTGGCTGACAGGTTTGGAGGGCATGTCCAACATCACCAAAAAATCACACCATCTATCACAGCCAAAAACAGTAAAAAACAGAAATTATGATAATATTTCAAACTTCAAACGATCCTTTTACACTTCATGTGTTATTATTTACGTTTGGGATACAGAATTCAATGACTTTTCCAAACCTTTTCCAGGGTTTTCATGACTGTAGGAACCCTGTCAAAATTATTTTTGATGACTGGTTGCTAATATTTAACCCTGAGCAAAGTGGCTTGATTTCTTTCAAAAACATGGGAGGAAGGAAATAAGCATCTTCACAAGAAATGACCAAATATTAGCAAAAAAATAGTAAAAAGGTACAAAAAAGTACAAGAAAAAAATCACCAAAAAAAAGACATTTTCTAAGTTTCTACAAAATTTTAAAATTATATGTTCAATTTTTTTTATAATTTACTATCTAAAATTCACTTGTACCATAATTGTGTGCAGGTTTCAAAGGGTTAAATAGCTTGTTGAATATATATATATATATATATATATATACACAAAAAATAAAATAACCTGAAAGTGTCAAAAAATTTTGGAATATATAACTTCTGATAATTTTCTAATATTTCTGGCTCTCTGACTTTTTTTAATATTAATTTTTCAGTTTCATTTTCTCCTCCGTGTTTACCAGAGTTGCACCTTTTTGCTCAGGTGTTTTAAAGGTTTAAATAATCACGAAAAGCAATGAAGCACCCATCAACAATGATTAAAAAACTAAAATATAAAGCTCATTTTGGACATTTTTCCTGCCTTCACCCCACGTTTCTGCTCTGATCAGAGTCTGTGACCGCAGCCGCGTTTCTCTGCTCTTCTCAAACAAACACAAAAACACAATTTCATCATTTTTTTCCTAATTTTCGGTTAAAGAGCTCCGGCTCGGTGTGTTTGCTGCGTATCCGCAGTTTTTGCTCCATTAACCTCCGTTACGTGACTTTGCCCTCTTCGTCCTCCTCTCCTCCTCCTCCTCCTCTCTCCTCCTCCTCCTCCTCCTCCCCTCTTCCTCCTCCTCCTATCACACACACAAACACTCCACGCGGACACGTTTCTCCTCTCGCGCCCCCCGAATGTCACAAACAGCTGATTCACACCTGAATTAAAAGCGGGGGATTTTCCGTGTTTACCTTCGTGCTGCTGCTCGCGCTGTTAGCGGTGATCTCGGCCTTGACGGACCAGTTAACTACTTCCGGTTTCAGAGGCGCAGAGAAGAGCCGCTTTTTTTGGGGTCGCTGCAGGCTGCAGGTCCGCGGGTGGCGCCACCAGCTGGTCAACGGGAGGAAACACAGGAAAGTCCGGTTAAAAAAGCACATACAGAGAGGAAATTTATCCTTTAAATAAGTCAAAAACATGAATATACATTATAGACCATAGAGTGTGTTGATAAAAAGCATTGATTTATTTTTTAAAATATCCTTTATAATGAAGAAAAGAGAGCTGACTGGTTTGCTCTGTGGATCACAAAACAGTATCTGGTGCTCATGAAAGACGGGAAACAGCAGGATACGGCGAGAAGGAAATCCATGTTAGTGTGAAAAACAAGGAGGATTTAGATTAAAAAGCCTTTATTATAGTGGCTGAATCGTTAAAAAAGGCCAAACACCGGCCTTCGTTAGAAGCCCTGACTAAGGCCGGTGTTTGGTCAAAACATGTTGGCTTTTTTAACGATTTAGCCACCATAATAAAGGGTTTTTTAATCTAAATCCTCCTTAAATCCTCAAGATACAAAAATGGAGTGCCTGGATTTCCTTCTCAACATATCCAATATAGTTGTTTATTATAAGGATCTCCATTCATCATTATCATCACTATTTATTTTCACATGTGAAAGAAAATAAAATAATGGTACAGAAAGAAATGCAATACAATATAAGAAACATGTAAGAAACCCTGAGTAAGCTACCTAAAAGCCTCTGGGAGGGGGCCCTGACGCCTAAACAAACTTCCTGGGGTCCACAACAACATGAATGTTGCATTAGAACAAAAACAAACCATAATAATGATAATAATGATAATCAATAAATAATAAAAAATAATTCAAAAACATCAGTAGCATCATCGGTCTAAAATAGGAAAAAGACAACAACCACAGGCAATCATAAACCAAAAACATACACGTAAATGTACTCGTAAATAAGATCTAAATGTCTTTTTAAATCCTACTTTTCCTTTGACTGGACTAATATTATGTGGGAGACTGTTCCATGATGCAACAGGCCTATAACACACAAGGGCTGTTTTTTTCAGGTAATTTTATTTTGGACAGGGCAGAGTCATCTGCCCCCTATTGCATAATAAAAAAAGTGCAAAAGTCAATGTAATATATATTTAATTTAATTTAATAATAACTTTAGAAAAGGCAGAAACTCAGGGAACAATCAAAAATGAACAAAACATGTCAAAAAGAGAAAGGTCTACAAAAGTGAAACACAAAGGAAAGAACAAGATGTGTATACAAAAGGTCAACAAGAATAAAGCAAATAAAAGGAATACAAGTGATAAAACAGACAGATCTTGAAAGACAGTTAAAGAGAAAAATAAATAAAGTTTTAGAAAATATAAGAATAAAAGACTATAAAATAATATAAGAAATAATACAAGAAGACAACATCACATCAGTGGGGATAAAAGATAAGATAAAACACAAGGATAAGAGACAGATGAACAAGTAAATAAATTAAAAACTATATATATATATAATATAATATATATATATATATATTTATTTATAATACTAACATGAGGGTAAAATTATAAAAAAAATCAAATAGAAGGTAGAATATCTAAATAACTCCAAAAATGGCAGGTTAATATATAAAGAAAAGACAAAAAAATGTGAAAAGGTTAACTTAATTATGTGTGGATCATTTTTTTATATAAATATTGCCCCCTGCTGTCCGCTCACGATTAATTCATAATTTATTTGGAGCTGGGATAGTCGATGGACTGCTGCTTTCATGTCTAAGAGGGCAACAGGATGAAAGAGAGAGAAGGCGGGTGGGTTGTTTGTAACAGAGACGAGTGTCATCAGTGAAGTCAGACTCAAAAAGACTGAGTGGACAGAGGGACACAGATGGACCATCAGACGGGGAAAAAACTGCATGAAAGAGGATCACGAAAGCATAAAGTCAGTGTTTTAAACCAAGGCGGGAAAGGAGAAGCCTTATTTGAGTGGTTTGTCATGACAACCACGAGCATGTATCCTCCCGTGAGGATGAAGAAATCTGCAGTGTTTGGCTGATAAATCATTTTTCTTTTGCCACATTTTGTCGCTGCGAGACTCAACTTTGGAGGCTGTGAAGACGGTTGTTTTTATAGATCCATCCTGAGTCTTTGTGATTCACTTTGGACTTCTGTGCGCAGGAAGTACTTGAACTCTTTTGCATGAAAACATGGAGAGGAAAGTTTCGAGTCCCTCTTCAGCGCTTCCACCTCCTCCGCTGTTTCGCAGCATCGGGCCTCCCGGCCTCTCCGCCGGTCTGCCTCCACACAGACGACTCCGCTCTTTATTTTGCAGATCCAGAGCCGTGCTGCCCTGCAGATACACATCAAACTGAAGCTCCGGGTACGCACACCTTTATTCAGACGGGAAACTGTGCACGTATGTGTCCGTTGGGGTGCAATGATGCGCTCTCAGAGGATGTTCAGTCCAGATCAGTGGTGAGCGCCTTTCAGCCTGATGTGGACTCAAATCTGCACAGAGCAGACGGGTTCAGATCTGGGTGCTTTGCCACAGCGTGGTCTTCAGTGCAGCAGGACAGACAGCTGTTTTCTCACCTCTGTCCACCCGCAGGAGAGACAACAGCAGAGACAGAGGTGGGCGAAGCAGATGGGTGACTCCACTCCAGACATCAGAGCGTCCTGCGATCAAAGAAAAGCGGCGACAAAAGCGGAGAAAGAGGAGCCTGAAGGTGGACTGTGCAGGGAAATATGTGGGGCCATCGCGGGGCCGAGAAAGAGGAGGACGCCCGGCTCTGCGAGTGGTTGGAAAGTCTCGGCCTTGCAGAGAGAAATGACGCCACGAAGCAGCAGCGTCTCTCTCTTTGTGTCCATGTGCAGGGAGCAAGAGACGAGCCACAGGAGAGACAGACGCCCCCATTTCCTGCCTCCCCTCTATCAGTCCGACTCCCTCCTACATGTGCCCCTCCTGCTCCCTGAAAACTCCCCACCGCCGTCACCCTGCACTTACACGAACCCGTCCATCCGTCCTCTTCCTGTGCCGCTGCTGCAGCCGCTCACGCTGAGGAGGAAGTGAGATCGAAAAAGGCCAAAAAGGGAGCTCGCCGACTTCCTCTGGTTGTGGAGATTGATTGTTTGATGTCTTTATTTTCGGTAAAATCCAATAAAAACAGTCGTTAAAAAAACTTATCAGCTGTGTTCATGCATACGGCATACATTTTGGCAAGATCGTGTAATTTTTTTAATCTGTGAATTTCCAGCTCATCTCCTACAATAAATCTAAAATACACCGTGGAAACTAGGTTGTTACATTCAGACTGTTAAGTGCAAAAAAATGCACCATTGAAACCCATTCAAACAACCATCAAAGCCTAAAAAAACGTGCATTGTATTATTTCTGGTCATTCTGGGCTTTTGCTTTGGAGTTTGTCATTTTCCACCTGATGATGTCTTGTTTTTATTCTTTTTTTTTTTTTTTTTTACCATATTTGGCATATGGAGAAAATGCATGTTATTTCCACTCGGTGTACCGTCACAATCAATGTTACTGTAAACCATTGACATACCCCAGGCTGTGATCATATATACTTTGCATGTAGTATATTGAGAATCACTTTTTTTCATCTAAAAACATATAGTGGCATCATGACAAAAACTTAGCATTTAAAGGGTTAAAATTCTGAAAATTTATGAATATTTGATATTTATGATTTTGACTGATGTTGGTAGTGATACAAGTGCGTGAAATATTGAAGCGGGCCTTAAGGGTTAAACATTTGGAGAAGGACTCTAAAGGTTGAAACCTCTAAATTGTGCCACTGGTGGTACGAATGCAAAAACTGTATTAATTATTTTATTAAGATCAGGTTCAGCGGGGTTCATTAGAAAGCCGAGGTTGGGTAATGTGTTCGTGGTCGTCCTTCGTCTGCACCGAATATAATTACAAGTCCCACTTGTTAAGTAATTACGGCGCTGAGAGACACGTTTATTTCTGGCTCTTGCTGTTTGTTTTACCCTGTTTTTCTGTGTCATGTCCTCTTTTCTCCAGCAGAGGACGCCGTGCAGCGCGCAGACAGGGGCGGCGGGGGGGGGGATGTTTATTAGACTGTGGCCGTTGGGGCCCGAACAGAGCCGGGCTCTGTGTCCCTGCTGAGGTGGGATCTGTGTGTCAGGACCAGAACACACCGGCCTCAGTCCTTCTTACCGCTCGCCTCGCGTCCCCCTCCTGCACATGTTTACCCTCCAGCTCAGCCCAAACTGTTTGTGAGTGAGGCTCTTTTTTCAGGCCAGCTCGCCCCCCCAGCCCTCTTTCCGCCAAATAAACATTGCACCGGAAATTGCAGGGATATCTGGGATTTTTGAGGGGTCCCGGTGGAAAGGAGGAGCGGGCCAGAACAAGGGTGCTCTCTGTGACACCTCGGAGGTGAGGGGAGGGCGAAGACGCAGAGGGAGGGAGGGGGGGGGTGTGTCCAGAGGGGAGGGCGTGACCTTGCATTGGTGGTTGGTGGGGTGTGCAGCGGCGGCACTGACGAACAGGTACAGGTGACCCAGTTTCCTTTGACCCCGTCAGGAGAGCCGGTGCGTGCTAAGGCTGACCTCGCTCCTCACGGGAGGCGCCGACCCGGGCCAAAGGTCAAGAGGAAGTGATACCCTGTGACGCAGAGCAAACACGTCTCCTGACAGATAACGACTCTGGGATCGTCGTAACTGCTGCACCTGATCTCTCACCACTTGTGTGGCTGTTTATTCCCATCCTGCACTGCTGCACCAGCCTGCAGTTTGGGAATACAACAGCCTTTCACGAGGCTGAGGTTTCATAACTGACAAAGCACGCGTGACGCACGCAGCGACGTCATCAGGCCCGAGCGTCCGAGGCTTCAGCCCTGAAAGTTTTAAAAATAGCTCCGGATCTATACGATGCTGTTTCAAAAATAAGAGGCCTAAGGGACTGTTCTGTATCAGAGGAGAGGGGTCACTGGTTTTTATTTTTGACCCTCCCCAAAGCTACAGATGTTTTTCCTTGAGCCTCGCTGAATGAGTCGAGGAAAAAATGCATGAAGTGTTTGTCAAGGACCATCAGTAATTTTTCATGTTACAGTTTCTGACTTTGATAAATAGCGTAATTTTTTTTTACAGTTTTTAATTTTGGCCAGCCCATAAATTTGGAAGGCATGTTTTCTTTAAAAAATCACCCCCAAAAATAAATTCTAATAAGAATTTAAAAATTTCAATAATTAAAATAACTACCAAAAATTCTCTAAGAAAAAAAAATCACCAAAACTTTTTAAAGATTTTTTTTAAAATTCACCTAAAAAAATCAGAGAAAAAACAGAAAATGCTGAAATAAAACAAATCACCAAAAGTTTCAAGGAAAAAAAAAAAAAATGCAATTAAGAAAAATTAATTTAAAAAAAAATGTAAAGACAAAAAATGCCTAAAATTTTTAAAGATAAGAAAATTGCCAAACATCCCCAAACATTTTTTTATTGCTAAAATGTTTTAAAAAACAGAAAAAAAAAAATAAAAGAAAACTAAAATGGCAAAAAATAAAAATAATATTTAAAAAAAACATGCCTGGAAGGCTGTAGGTGGTAAAATAAATACAAACTATTTAAAGTTGTATCCCCCTCCTACATAACTCCCTCCCAGTGCTTAAAGAGTTATTTAAAACATCCCCCCACCCCCTTTTTGCGTCACTGTTTCTATTATGACTTAAAACCCTGGACTTAATAATCTGTTCATACTTACACTTGAATAAATCTTAGTTATATTCTGCCACTTTAAACAAAAGTACAAATTTTCCAACACAATATATTTTAATGATAATTGTTGTAAAGTTTTCTGTTTCTACTCAGCACTACTTGCTAAAAACATAGTAATTTTTCAACATCAAAAATCATAAGTAAAGTTTTCTTTCTTTCTTTCTTAAGTTGTTCAGGGTAAATAATGTGCATAAAAAAGCATAAAAACAGAGCTTGTTAATCAAAAAGGAGGATCCTCCCTACAGACGTGCAGGCTAAGCTCCCGTGTCCTAAAATCCAAGAAACGCCCCCTGATGGCGGGATGTGTCCCAGCTCCCTTTAACCCCCGGCGTCTTTATTTGATAATAACAGCCTGGTGGAGAAACACACAGAACATGTCGAGCAGATTGCGCCAAGAACGTGATTAAAGTTGATGACCTTGTATTTATTTCAATTAGTGTGAAACTGAATCCACGGCGACGCTCGTGTCCCCTCCACATGTCCTTTTTTTAAATGTTGCGACTCCTCTACGCTCACCACTGCTCTGTAATTGGGAAATCCTGAGATGTCTACTCCGTATATATACCATGTCTTGATTATAGTCAATTAAGCCAAATGCAATATATGTCCATATAAATATAAATACATGGGAAAACAGCGAATATAGAAGTTGAAATGAATGCCTTTCTCACTGAAGATTTCAGGCCTTGAATATCTTAAAACACAGATATTTACATTAAAGGGATACGGACAGGGACAGACAGCATATTACAGTCTGGAGAGGAGTGGGCAGGAGTCCGACATCGAAGATAAGCAGTTTACCTCTGTGGACGAGGACAGCAGCTCAGCGTCATTTAACCCTTTGAAACCTCAGCAAGTTGTCTTGATTTCTTTTCAAAAACAGAAGGCGACTTCAGAACTGGCCAAAAATAAACAAGAAATTACTTAAAATTAAAACAAAAACAACAATTACAAGAATCTGACCTTAAGAAAATGTCATATATCTATTTATCTATATCTATATGTATGTATATATAAACACACATGCATATAGATAGATATAAGTTGCAGCAGCAGCCCATACACATTTCTAGGATTTTAAGGTATTTTCAAGGGGCATTTCTCTGTTTTTAAGACGTTTTTTGGTTTTAGCACATTTCTCAAGGATTTAGGCATTTATTTATTTAATTTAATTTAATTAATTAATTTATCTAATTTTAGGACATTTCTAAGATTTTAGGACATTTCTCACCTTTTTGGACATTTCGAAGATTTTTGGACATTTCAAGGATTTTCAGACAATTCCAAAATTTAAGGACATTCCGAGGATTTTAGGACATTTAAACGATTTTAGAACATTTCTCACCTTTTTGGACATTTCTCAGATTTTAGGACATTTCTCAGATTTTAGGATTTTATTTATTTATTAATTTTGTTTAGAATTTTTCGGGAATTTTCAGGGGATTTTAGGACATTACTCACCTTTTTGGACATTTTTAGGATTTTAGGACATTTCAACGATTTTAGCACATTTCTCGGCTTTTTTAAGAGTAAGTCTATGGTTTTAGTACATTTATTAGATTTTAGGACTTTTCAAGGATTTTATGATTTTTTACAATTTTTTAGAATTTTGGTACATTTCTAGGATTTTAGATAATTTCTTACCTTTTTGGACATTTCTAGGATTTTAGGACATTTCTCAGAAATTTAGGACATTTCTTAGCTTTTTGGACTTTGCCACGAATTCTTTGGACATTTCTACAATTTTAGGACATTAGGTCTTAGCTTGAACCTCTGTCGGATCCTCAGTTGGCACTTTTTTAATAAACAAGCTCCATTTTGATGCTTTGTTTTATGGACTCTGGCACCTTTTGTGTACTAAACCTACACAAAACCAAATTTCTGTGTGAATAACTTTATTTTTTTATTATGAATTAGAGAATGATTTTTTTTTTTTGGGGGGGGGGGGGGGGGGGGGGGGGGGGGGGGGTTGGGGGGGGGGGGGGGGGGGGGGGGGGTGGGGGGGGGGGGGGGGGGGGGGGGGGGGGGGGGATGGGGGTGGGGGGGGGGGGTGGGGGGGGTCACCCTGTCGGGGGCCCAGATTTTGTAAGTTGAGTATCACTGCTTTAAAGTATGCAGACAAACATCCTGATGAGAGCGTGAATCTGTGAGCATGAATTATAGCAAATATTTGCAACACATGTTTTGGATTTGATGGCACACCTGACAGCTGTGTGAGTTTTTGATTTTGTGTGTGTGTGTGTTTGCGTGTGTGTGTGCGCCCTCTCCTTTTCCCAGCCCTGCTCTTATACCGATCTATGTTTCAGTGTTTGGGAAGTCAACAGTAGAGTTCCTGTTCTTGGTTTATAGACAAAATAACTTTGGGACTTAAATTCCTCGCCCCCCTCCTCTCATCCTTTCTTACCGGCACTCTGGCTTTGCTTGTTTTTCTTTCCCATTTCTTGTGTTTTGGAACAGGCTGCGCACTCTCGTTTTCGTTCGGTCACCTTATATCCGTCCACCCATACGCACGCAGACATACTGTACGTTCGGGGAGAAAATGATGGTGTGTACGTATTGCCGTTTTCAGAAAGAGCAGCTGGGAACAAGCGCAGACAACAATAAGACGTATAAAGAACTACAATTACAGCTTAGGGGTTATATGCCTTCACCAGCCAGTTTATATTTTTGTCTGTGCAGACTCATTTATAATCATGACAACAGACAATGCTTCAAATATGGATGTTGCACCAAAGAAGCCAACATGGTTGTTTCACACGCAACCCGGCAGCACAGATCTCTACAATCAGCTCAGATTCAAGATCAGCGTCAGCGTCTGACCAAAAATCTCCTTTTCTGCCTCTGAGGCATGATGCTGAGCTATGTGTTTTTTGCAAAATATCGTGATGTCGCAGTGAATTTGACCTTTGACCTTTTGGATGTAAAATGTAAGCACTTTATCATTTCATTCTTTTAGGCATTAGTGTTAAATTTTGTCATAATTAGTGGATGGATCCCTGATTTATGGCCCAAAACACGTTTTGTGAGGTCATGACCTTGACTTTCAACCACCGAACTCTAATCAGTTCATTGTGGAGTTCAAGTGGATGTTTGTGCCAAACTTGCAATACAATATAATGTAATATAATATACTGTAACATAACATAACATAACATAACATAACATAACATAACATAATATAATAATGTATCTATTCAGAGGAAAATTGCTGAAATAGTTGGTTCTGTAATATTTTGCAAAGACAGAAGCAATGCACAGTTTTGTTTTTGTTTTTTTGTTGTTGTTTTGAGGATCACAGCCCTGGATATGTAAATAATTTGCAGCAACATTGAGCAGAAATAGCATGTATTTTGTCCATATGCCAAAATGACGTCATCAGAAAAAACAGTAAAAAATGACAACTTCCAAGTCAAAAGCCCAGAAATAATACAAGCCATGTTTTTCTGCTTTGATAACTGTGGGATCAATAATTACAGTTTGAATGGGTTTCAATGGAGCATTTTTTACACTTAACAGTCTGAATTTAAGAATTTAGTTTCCACAGTGTTTTAGACTTATTGTAGGAGCTGAGCTGGAAATTCACAGATTAAACAAAAATCTCGCCAAAATGTAAGAAATATGCATGAACACAGCCAGAATTATTATTATGCACCTGACAGTCCCTCTAAGGGTTAAATCCCGCCCTTGTCTATGTATCTGTGTATGTGTCGTTATTAAAGTGAGTGTTTGTGGCTCATGCAGAGTCAGAGAGTCTCAGCAGGTCTCACCTGTCCTCCTCTCATGTATAAACCCTCGTCTCCGCCTGACTCATGTTTGGCTCTCACCGAATCAGAAGAGAAAAGTGAGAACGTTTTGTTCCGCTGACCTAACTTTACTCTCCTGAGGCCTCATTACAGAAACATCCGAAATGTGAAATCCTATCTTGTCTCAGTTTAGGAAACCCGATCGCCACAATAAATGTTGGCACTGTACGATTCTGCAAAACACAGATACGGGGTCGGTATTATATTTCTTACTATGGTCCTCCTTTATGAAACAGCCTGACTGAAGACCTGAGGGCAGCAGAAAGGGTTCAAAAAATATTATGTTGAACCAAGTTTTAAAGGGCTGTTCAGACACTTTTTAAAAGAATTTAAACCTTTGAAATCTGAGAAAATTGTTTTGCTTTCTTTTGAAAACACGAGAAAAAGGCAATGACCAACTTGGCAAGTACTGTTCTGCAAACTGCAAGAAATACATAGATTTGGAAAATTCTTTAAAAAAAAAAAAAAAAAAAAAAAAAGAGCTAGGGGAAAAAGTCCAAAAAAATATTTTTATAACTATCATAATTAAAATGCTAAATTGTTTTATAGAATTGTTTTTTTCCTTGTTTTTTTTTTTTTTTTGGTTTGTTTTCTGTTTGCTTTTTTTCTTCTATTTTTTAGGTCATTTTCTTTTATATTTCACAACTTTTTCTTTGCAGATTTTTGGGGTAATTTTTTCTGAGGTTGCTCATTGTATTTTTCCTGTTTTTCAGGAATCAAGCCAAAGGGTTAAAATATCAGATAAGATATTTTCTATAATGAGGCTCCTGGGTTTCTAATATTCCCCTGGCTCCGTGCATGTGTCCTACACGTCTCTCTGTCTGTCTGTGTGTCCTTTATATTTCCACTGACTTGTTTTTGATCTGTTTCTCACCTGCCGTTGCTCGCCTTTTCCCTCACGTCCCTCCAACCATTCCTATGACTTTTTAATCGCCGTGCCGGGGAGGCTTTCCAGCGAACTCGTACAGCAGACCGGAGTCACTTTAACCATTACGAGTTCAACGTCAGCTCAGAACGTAAAGGTCACCGCGCAGGACGAGTTCCCAAACCAGCTGCCGTGTCCAGTGTCCCCCAGGAGCCCATGAATGCCTCCACTCTGGTGTGTTGGAAACCAGTTTGTTTATTATGTCTGGGATTGAAGCCACCGAGACCAAAGTGGAAAAGACACATTTCTTTGATGAGTCAATGGAACTTCAATATGAATACAGCAACAACATATTTCTCTCCCTGCATGTGTGTGTGTGTGTGTGTGTGTGTCTGTGTTGTGAGGGTGGATGCAAACAAACACACACAGGCTTCAGAGGATTCTGTGTGTTTTTTTTTCTGCCTTCATTTTCTCTCCGTGTCGGGCTTGTTTACACGGGCCCGTTACATCACCTCCGCACTCTGACAGAGAGAAATGGCTTGTGTGGGAAGAGGATGGAAGTTTGGGGAATACATAATTTTGTGCTCTGTGTAGGCCTCTGTGTGTGTGTGTGTGTGTGTGTGTGTGTGTGTGTGTGTGTGTGTGTGTGTGTGTGTGTGTGTGTGTGTGTGAGCACATTCTGTACCAGTGTGTGTGTGACGGTGTGTGTTAGAAACAGTTTGTGCTTCAGGTGTTACCATAAGGTAATTTAGAAACACTTCCAGCTGTTCTGAAGGTATTTCCAGAATCCTCAGAGACTTTTATAAACATCTGGATGTAGAAATATTTCATCTGTTGTGCAATAAAACAAATTTATTATCTGTTTCCAAAGTCGCAACTTTATTTCCAATCTAGGTGTGTGAAAATGACACGTCTCTGTGTGTTTTTTATCCGTTAGCAGCATTCAGTTCGTCCTACAGGCAGCATCCTGTAGACCAGAGAAACCAAACCTGACCGGAGACCGGAGACCGGGGGCCAGTCGCAGCAGCCCTGTTCAAGGTTTCGAAATTTAGCATATTTCTAGGATTTTAGGACATTTCTATCATTTTTGGACATCTCTGAGATTTTAGGTCATTTCTAAGATTTAAGGACATTTCTATGATTTTAGCACATTTCCTGGATTTTGGGACATTTCTATGATTTTAGGTTGTTTCTAGGATTTAAGTAGATTTTGGGGAATTTAGGACATTTTTAGCACATTTCAGGATTTTTCTAGGAATTTAGGATGTTTTTAGAATTTAGGACATTTGTAGCACATTTCTAGGATTTCGGGTCATTTCTAGGATTTTAGGTTGTTTCTAGGATTTAATTAGATTTTGGGGAGTTTAGGACATTTTTAGCACATTTCTAGGATTTTAGAACATTTCTAGCATTTTTGGACATCTCTGAGATTTTGGGTAATTTCTTAGATTTAAGGACTTTTCTATGATTTTGGCACATTTCTAGGATTTTAGGTCAGTTGTAGAATTTTCAGGATTTTTCTATGAATTTAGGATGTTTTTGGAATTTAGGACATTTTTAGCACATTTCTAGGATTTCAGGCCATTTCTAGGATTTTAGGTTGTTTCTAGGATTTTAGGTTGTTTCTAGGATTTAATGGCATTTTTAAGGATTTGGGACATTTTTAGCACATTTATAGTATTTCAAACATTTTAAGGATTTTCGGATGTTTCCTGTTATGTTGCTTGTCACCTTCTTCATGTTGTTTTTTAAATTGTATATATTTTTAACAGAAATACTGTCAATTTGCTCAGGTTTCAAAGGGTTAAGTATAAAGCCTGAAGCTTCAGACAATAAATAAGAGCCTTCTTTTTTATACCCTCATGAACTTTATTCGTTGACGTCAGTTTTGAAACAGAAAATGTTCCCAAACACTCAGAACATTTCTCTGCTCTCAGTGTCATCTGGGACATCTTTCACCGCTCACTGTCTGCAGAGCAGCTGCAGACTTTTTGGTTTTTTCAGTTTTGCCCTCTAATTTCTGGATTTGGGAGAGTTGTTTGACTTCATTAGATCTGGACTGTCTCAGGCCACAGGAATATCATATATGAGATTTTTTAAATAGAGTCGTTTCCTTTAAGTGCTGACCAGCAAAATGTTGCATCAGATCAGAAAAAACAGCAGGATGGAGACAAAAAACTTACCAGAGCAGCACTTAACTCTTCCTCAAACTTCATCAGCTCCAAAACACTTCCTCCTTCCTGACTCACATGTGACTGAAACAACCAATCAGGAACAAGGAGGACTTGGACTGAGGTAAATGTAGAAAAAGCTCACAGGTAGATTCAGCAGAATAACCGAACTGTTTTAACATCACTGATGGAAACATTCAAACATGTTAATGTGTAAATAATTAACTGTGTAATCGTAACTCACCATTAACTCAAATATATGAATTAACTTTACCTCTGACCCTTACAATAATATATGAATAATAATAATTATTATGTTTTTTCTTATATACATATAAATATATATATTCAGACATTTCTGTGTATTTATTTTTCTGTCAGTTATTCCAATTTAATGGTATAACATGAAAGGCATAAAACTGAGCTAAGGGTGTGAGTGCTTTTAGAGTGTGTTGCTGACATGCATGCATGTGTATATGTGTGTGTGTGTGTGTGTGTGTGTGTGTGTGTGTGTGTGTGTGCAGCATGTGCAGGGGGCGATTTCGAGAGGATGAAGGGGGCTGATGGCACAGATGACTGCAGGCATCTCTCTGCTTAATGACACATTTCAGGGGAAAACAATAATTAAAGCGCCCACAGTCCCTCTCACTGGCTTTCAACGGGCAGCCCACTGCGTGTGCCTCTGCGAACACTTAAATGTCATGTTGGAGAGCACATACATGTGGGGTGTGTGTTTAAGCAGGGACACTCAACTTGCTTTGCTGAGGGGGACACTTTTGCAAAATGGCAGGAGGTCAGGGGCCAGTCACAGCGGCCCCATATGAAGGATTTTTGAGCATTTCTAGGATTTTAGCATGTTTCCAGGATTTTGGGAAGTATCAAGGATTCTATGACTTTTCAAGGATTTTAGGATATTTTTAGGTTTTTAGGAAAATTCAATGATTTTAGGACAGTTCAAGGTTTATAGGACATTTATAGGATTTTAGGTCAATTGTAGGATTTTAGGCTGTTTTTGGAATTTAGGAACTTTTAAGTACATTAGGACTGTAGGTAATTTCAGGATTTTACAGGATATCAAGGTTTCTAGGACATTTCAAGGACTTTAGGACATTTCTCTGATTTTAGGACATTTCTCTGATTGTAGGATATTCCTAGGACTGAAGGACATTTTTAGGATTTAGGGATGTTTCAAAGATTTAGAATGTTTTAAGGATTTTAAGACATTACTAGGATTTAAGTCACGTTTCTAGGATTTTAGGACGTTCCTGGGATATTATGACTTTTCTAGTATATTAGGACATTGCTAAGATTTTAGGACATTTCTAGGATTTTAGGACATTAGGGTCCTCTGCCGTAGGTGCAGGGGATCCTCCACAAGCACATTTTTGATAAACAAGCTCTATTTCTATGCTGTTTTATGCGCTCTGGTACCTTATGTTCATTATATGTAAAAATTCCTAGATCACTTTATATTTATTGTAAATTAAAAAATGGTTAGGGGGCCATGCAGCACCCTATCGGGACCCAGATTTGGCCCGTGGGCCGTAAGTTGAGTATCACTGTATTTAACCCTCTCACATTGAGTGTCAGTGTGCATCAGAGTGTGTGTTCGCTGCCAGCTCAGGTAGTGCAGATGGCTGGTTTCCTGTGTGCGTGTCTGCGGGGATGACAGGAAGATTATTCAGGCGGTGCTCACCTCCGCTCTGCACTCTTCAATGAGGAACTAAATGAAGTAAATTTTCGTGTGTTTACGTGTGTGTGTGTGTGTGCAGAGAGAGGTGGCCTGGGAACCTCTGAGTAGGTAGAAGGGATGTGGGGGCTAAAGACAGGATATGGCGGGAGGAAAAGAGAGTGATGAATTGCACTGGAGATTATCATAATCATTTTCAACATCACTATCACTCAATCACATGCAGCTCCAAGAAACACTCTGCTCTCCTTGTATATCTGTCCCGCTCTTGTCTAAAAGTATTTTTGCAAAGCGGGGGGAAGGAAATTCCTCGCTGTTTTCCATGGCTGCCCCCAGTATTAATGTAGCACAGACTAGCAGCTGAGTATATTTATTTTACTTTTCACAAAGCAGCAGCCGGACAGAGCTGTGCGTGTGAAAAGAACTTTAAAGCATCGAAAATATTATTTTCGCTCAAACATAAATAAATAAACACCCAGAAGCCAGGTCCTCTTTGGAATGTAGTAATTCTGAATTTTTATGAATGACTGCATTCATGCTCGGCCACGCCCCCTCCCCAAACCTCAGCTCTCCATGTTGGAGCTCCAAGCCCCGCCCCCCGGGATACCTTGGGCGCTCGCCTGCCTCCTGATTGGCCAAAGGAGGTCTGGGGTGGGCGTGGCCTCCATAAAAAGCACGGGGCAGATATAAAAACGAGTCAAACTTTGATCGGTGAAAATGTACAAGTGATGGGAGAGATTTGAGGAGCATCGCGCGTGTCGGATTTAATCTTTTGTGGACAAAAGCTTTTGTTTCAGAGCCGGTGGAGGATTTATTTTCTGTGATATCAATATTTTTCCTTTTTTTCCTCTATGTGAATCAGCTGACAGCATGGGGATACTGCTATTATTTGCTGTCTTGCAAGTGGTGACAGTCGGCTTGGTGAGTGCATGAAGTTTATTTTTATTTATTTATTTTACTTCATGTGAGGAATAAACCCTCACGTGCCTGCTCTCTGCAGCTCCAGAAGCGGATTTGAGCTGCTGCTGCTGCGGTCCTGTGGTTGAGCTGTGCAGTGGTGCATGTCAAAATAATTAAATTAAATCCACCATTCAGCTGCACACAACTGATCAAAAACTGTACCTGTTATACACTAAAATTCTCCTGTCACGGATCAAAGTTTGACTCCAACATTTGGTGAATCTGCGGTAATATCTGCAGGTTTCCAAACTGGGGTTCAGGGGACCACCTGAGGTCCTTGGGGGATGCTTCAAGGGGTCCTCAGCAAAACGAGAATTCAGAAAACATACTGCAATAAAAAAATCTCTATTATATGTAAAAGTATGCAAATTATAATTTCAAAACGTACTCGGTGAATTCAAAGTGTTATATTAATGTAAATAACACTATTTCATTATTATTAATAACGTAGACATGTGTAATTAGCATTTTACTGTTGTTGCTCAAGTCAAGCTAATTTTAAATATACTAAGTTTATACATCTTTTAAATCACTTCTTAAAACTAATCTGTTTAGAAATTTTAGAAAACTGATCATTTTAAACATTTTATTATTTTTTAATCATCTTATACTGTCACTAGGGATTTTACTCTTTTTTATTTTGTATAATTCTAATTTTGTTATTTTTTTTATACCTCAGTGCAAACTTAGCTGCCAACTTTGCTTATCTGCTGCATTGATGATATTTATTTTACTGTTGGGGTTGCTATGAAACTACATGATTTATTTGCTTAAATCATGCAGTTTTAAATCTGGGATCAACCTTGTTAACCACTAGTAACTTTGTTTTGGAAAGCACTTAAATAAAGTTTATTATTATTATTATATAGCTAGGTGGTTTAAACTGTATAATAATGCATTGTCTTATAAGATCTTCTTATGTTTGTACATGGGCGTGGATTTTTGGGGGGTGTTCTGGGGGACACGTCCCCTTCAATATTTAGAACTTGTACATTCATCCACCCTAAAAAAACATTAAAGTAGCAGAAGTTTTATGATTGTTTTGTGAAAAATTAAAGACTTTTACATCATAAATTGATGCACAAACACACAAATTGGTGCATTAAAATTTACCAGAATGCAGGAAATTAAATGTTAGATGCTCAAAATTATCTGGTGGTGGACCCCGACACCCACTGGTCCATATATGTCGCCTCTACAATGTTGAAACAAAACCTTGTCCCTGTGTTTATGTACATAAAAATGTAGTTAAACTAAGTGGAGTAAAAAAGTAAAATTGTTCCATGTGAAACATTGTGAATTAGAGCAGTGGTTCCCAAGTGGTGGGTCACAGTCCAAAAGTGGGTCATGGGTCCATTCTGAATGGACCGCAAGTTACTCGTGAACATTTATTTTGAAATTTACAGCGCATTTTTTTGTGCCATTTCTGTTTATTCTTGCAAAATGTTTTATTAATTTTTGTTCTAAGCCCAAACATTGTTTACATTTTGTGAAATAAAATTGAATATATGATTATTTATAGTATTTGGACTTTGAACTAAAGATTAATCTCTGTGACTGGACCAGTTAGGAACGACTGAATCAGTCCACAACTGCCTGTTTCTAACTCCATATTTACAGTTTAGACGTTTAAATCTAAATAAACTGACAGGAACTAATTGTCTGTGTGTTAAAAGCCTTTTTTTAACCTGCTAAAAATGTCACCAATTCACACTTTTATCAAAATAAATGCACATAAGCGTCTATCGTTCTGTACTGTAGATCCAAAATTACACTACTGTAATATTATATGAGATAAAAATAACATGAACTCACCGCCCACTATAAATATTATCTGACTTATGGTTAAGGAATCAGGTTGTAGTCCAAAGATGATGCTAAAAATGGAAAGCTATTGTGTAATGTCATATCCTTCACAAAGGTGGGCACACGGGGACCTGGTCTGGGTTTAGACAGCGTCAGAGTCAGGAAGGGATCTTCAGGTGATCTGACTGTGGACAGCTCTCTGTGATCTCTGCTGGGAGCTGTTGGAGCGACTCTGGTGTGTGTGTGTGTGTGTGTGTGTGTGTGTGTGTGTGTGTGGACGGCAAAAGAGGGGGTGGGAAACAAAAGATGTCGGAGCAGGAAGGTGGGGGCGGATTTTGGGTCAGAGAACGCACCTTTCATCCCGCCTGGCCCGGCGAATGCCAAGCGGAAGGCGACAGAGGGTTACAGATATCCCTGAGGGGCTTTGGGACAGTGCTGGGCATTCAGCGAATGTTTAAGCCTCACACACTTTGAGGAATTTCTGTGATCTGTGTAACATGAGTCAGACTATTGTCCTGCTCGGTCTCCAGCGTGGCTCCACCTTAAATGCACTGTAGGAAAGTAGCAGTCGTAATAATAATAATAATAGTAATATTTATATAGCACCTTTTACCCTTGAGCAAATTGGTTTAATTTGATTTTTTTTCAAAATCATGGGGAAACAAAGGCAATGAGCAACTTGGTGAGAAATGTCTTGTAATTTTCAAGAAATACTATTTTTTACAAGCAAGGGAAAAATTTTACAGAGAACTATATTTATCTCAACTATTTCTACATTAATTACCATTTTTCTTTGTATTTTTTACTAATTTCTTGCTAATTTCTGGGTAATTTCTTCTTAAGAAGCTCATTGACTTGCTGCCTTTGTTTTTGAATGAAATCAGGAATATTTGCTCAGATTTCGAAGGGTTAAAAACAGTCTACAAGTGCTTTAACAGACAAAGCAAAAGCAGAAATGGGATACTAAGAAGGCAAAACAGAAACATACCTTCTAAACACAAGCGAGATGAGAGTTAGCATAAAAGTTTTACTTTTTTCCCTTTCTTTTTATTCATTTATTTTTGTTGCTTGTGTTTATTGATCTTTTTTTTCTTTTTTGTTCTTTTTTAATTACGGTTTTGTCATAATTATATATATTTTTTGTGCTCTTTTTTTTAAGTGGCAAAGTGGGAGTTATATTCCAAATCAATAAATTGGTAGGTAAAATAAAAAACAAAAAAAATTAAAAAATAAAACAGAATAAAAGGAAATAAAATAGGTAAAATAAATCAAATTAAATTAAAAAACAGAAATAAAATAAATATAAAGAAATAAAAGTGCAAATATTCAGAGAAGCTAACAGTGTGCCCTCTCCTGTAGGTGACAGCTGGCTGCCCGGTAGTGTGCGAGTGCCCGGCGGGGCCCCCCTCCTGTCCCCCGGGGGTCAGCTCGGTGCCTGACGGCTGCGGCTGCTGCAAGGTGTGCGCCGCTCAGCTCAACCAGGATTGCCACGAAGGACGACCCTGTGACCACCATAAAGGCCTGGAGTGCAACTACGGCAACGATGTGGGCCGTACCCATGGCATCTGCAGGGGTACGTACCACAGAGAGCAGGGGGGGAGGTGCAGGGGGGGAGTTTTTGGGTTGACAGAGTTTGGGGTTTAGCGCAGGGTTGAGTGAGGGGATGTGTAACTTCAGGGTGGGGAATCTGGCTTCCGAGCCGAGCGGCTGGAGTCTCTCTTTGATAGGGGCTTCGGGTTTGAAGCCCGTGCCACGTCTCAAAAACAGAGCACCTTCATGAGCTGCGAGTGAAACGTGGCCAACTTTGGGATTTATATAAGTAGTTCAGTGTGTACACAAACAGCCTCATGAAACACACGCACGCACAGTGGTATTTTTATATGCGTGTTTATTTGGGGGTGTTTCTAAATAAAGGGGGGTATCCGGGGTGTTGCATGGGGAGTCCCACTCAGAGAGCGAAGTGGACGGACATTGTAAACAAGTCAAAATTCCTGTCTGGTCTAAGAATAGAGCTCACTTCATGAATCTGCAGATAATGTGTCTCTCGCTCTCTCCTCTGATCTCGGCTCATATTAAAAGATGTTTGTTATGTTTTCACTTTTCACCAGCTTTAAAGTTTTATTTGCATCCAGAATATCTGCTATGTACGGAAGCAAATACGAGACAAAAGTAACATCCGCTGAATGTATATGTTACTAATTAAATTAAAACATTTCTTGACTTGCAAATTCAAAATCTGAAATTTAATACATTTTTTCAAAATTCAAAAATTCAGATCCAAAAGTTCAAGTTTCAAAATTAAAAAAAAAAAAAAAGAATTTATTTTATTGCTCAAATAAAACTGGTCAAATTCAGATAAAAAAAATAATAATTTGAAAAAACAAAATTCAAGCAGCTTTTTAAAATTGACCACAGCTGAATCCAAAGAATTGAATTCAGAACAAATATATTCAGTAGCTGTAAAAATTCAAATAGTTACGTCTCTTATTTGCCTCTATAGATTGACCCTGCATGTTTAGACCAATCGGATTTGACTTAAGCTCTATTTCAAAATTTTCTACTTAAATTCTTAGATCTGAATTTGAGAAACCTGAATTAAAATTTTTTTTTTACATTATGAAACTATGGATTTTAAGACATCGATTTGTGTATGCACACACTCACACAAAAATATTTTAATTTCAGTTTTTGAAATTTAAAATCAAGAAATTTCATAATGTAATTTCAAAGAGGTAGACTCAGAACAAATATATACAGGTACATAGTTTTCAAAGTAAAATATTTTAATGCAAAGATTTTTGATGTTTTAATTACAAATTTTAGTACTGAGTGGTTGTTAAAATTCCCAAATATTTATGTGCCTGAAAGTTTTGACCAGATTTGACTGATCAATTTGAAAATGTTCTACTTGAAATTTTAGATCTAAATTTGACCGACTAAATTTAATCAACTTGAATCAAGTTTTTGAAATTATGAAATTTGTAATTTTTGGATCTGAATTTGTCAACTAAAAAAAAAAAATAAAGACATTTTTTGGCTGTTAACCCTTTGAAACCTGAGTTAAGAGGCAACAAGAAACTTAGCAAGAAATTAGTAAAAAAAAGTTTTAAGGAAATTACTTGGAAAAAAAGCAGAATAAATAAATGAATAAATGTTAAAAACACAAACAAAAATAAACAAGAAAACAACCTAAAATGCTGAAAAATATAAAGTGTATGTGTTTATTTTATAACAATTTAAAATATGCAATTATCATAATTATAAATATAGATTTATGCGCGTTTTTTCCTTTTTTTGGGTAATTTTCTAATAACCCTCTTTTTTTTTTTTTAGAAATAATTTTAAGTAACTTTCTTGTCACAATTTACTAATTTCTTGGAATTTGAGGGACACTTCTTACCAAGTTGCCTTTACCCCATGTTTTTGGGGTCACATAGGTTGTGAATGGCACCTGAACGCAGCACAAGAAAACTGATGTTGATCCAGGTTTGAAAGAGTTAAAATCGAATTATTTTATGTTTCTCGTTTGCTTATTTGCTGATGTGTTTCAAAGTATTTTGACCAATCTGTCTACTCCCTCTCTCGCAGCCAAGGCGGAGGGCCGCTCCTGTGAATACAACGGGCGGATTTATCAAAACGGCGAGAATTTCCGCGCTGGTTGCAAACACCAGTGCACCTGCATCGACGGGGCGGTGGGCTGCGTCCCCCTCTGCCCCAGCCATGTGCCCCTGGCGTCCCCTTCCTGTCCCGCTCCGCAGCTGGTCAAAATACCCGGCCAGTGCTGCCTCAGCATCGACTGCCACAAGAGCTCCACCGTAGTGCCCCCGCTGCACCGTCGACCCCAGCCTCCAGCTTACCCGCCTTACCCCTTCATCCCCTACCCGGCGTACCCCTTCCCGAAGCCTTACCCGAAACCTTACCGGAAGCTGTACCCCTACAAACCCAAAAAGGAGAAGGACGCCCTGGGCAACGAGCTGGTGGACGTGGGGCGCAAGTGGGACAAGCCACGTGGAAACAAGCACCTGGCGGGTAAGCAAAGGAGCCGCCGTGTCGCCTCAGAGTGCCGCCTGTTTCCTCTACGCAGTAAAGCATCATGTTTATGTTTTAGTCATTTTAGCCCCCTGACGCACAGACGGCCTCACTGTGGGCCGTTTCCTCCGCATCTGTGTGTCAGCGTTTGTGTGAGGCTTGTTTTCCACTGGCTCCTTGCACACCAGAGGTGCTCTCACACAGCACATACCTCTGTCACCCAGCTTTCCCCTCTCTGTAATCACCTCCTCTGTGCGTCACTGTTGCCTGTTCACTGAATGAGACCAGTGTGCTTTGCATCTCTGGACCTCTGCGTCTCCCTCGCTCTCCCACCGGCCCTTCGCCCCCCCGCGACTCCGCTTTTGCTGATCTTGCTTCTCTGTCTCTGACTCTCCGAACGTCACACTGTCCTCTCACATGTCCTCTGTCTCATCTCTCAGCCTGGAGGCAGGTGGGAGATCAGTGCGTGGTTCAGACTACTTCCTGGTCGCAGTGTTCCCGGAGCTGCGGGATGGGCGTCTCCTCCCGTGTTACCAATGACAACGCCCGGTGTAAGCTGATCAAGGAGACGCGTCTGTGCAACATTCGGCCCTGTAGCTCCATGTCTGTCCCGGTCAAGGTGAGGAAATATGTTCAGGTGCTTTTAAGTACTGACACACTACAGAGGGGTCGTAATTAAACACACGAGGACATGGAGGACAAGGACCTCAACAAGAGGTCAAATCTAGCACTGTAACTATAACCACAACAATAACGATGTGAGCATCCACACTGATGAACGATGGCGTTCTGTAAACATAAAAACATTTTGTGGCCCAAGAATGATCCAAACGATATCGTTCTGCACTTCCGTCGTAGTTGAGTTTGGACCATTTTTTAAACTTTCTCTTTTATCTTTATAATTATTGTCCTTGGTGTAGACGGCCCTTTAGCCACTAAACCACACGGCATTCACATAACTCCGAACTTCGTAAAAGTTCGCTCACGGTCGCAAAACTGTCCAAATATTCTTTACTTCACACTGTCCGCACAAACGAGCCCTCAAAATAATCCTCAGAGGCTGACGAGTCCAGCAGTGTATCGCACAGAACGGTACAATACCAACAAAAACACTCAGACTCAACAAAACAAAAAAAAACATATTACATTTACAATTTCAGTTTGTTAAATTTTGGGTTTGAGCCTTTGAAATCTGAGAAAATTAACCTGATTCCTTTCATGACCATAAGGAGTAATTTTACAGAAGATGACCCAAAATATTGCCAAGAAATTACCTAAAAATCTGCAGAAGGAAAGAATAAAAATAAAAGAACAAACAAGGAACTGACCTGACCGCTAAGAAACACTAAAACATTTTTTTTTTAAATCTAGAACATAATTTTAAATACATAATTATAAGAATTATAAATACTGTTTTCATTAATTTTTTTTCCTTTTGTTAAAATTTTCTCTTTCTTATTTGTTTTTCAGGTCATTTTTCCTTTTACTGGTTTCTTGCAATTTGCAGAACATTTCTTGATAAGTTGCTCATTGCCTTTTTTTGTTGTGTTTTCAAAATAAATCAAACCGATCTGCTCATGTTTTCAAAGCTTAAAATGCAAAACGCGATTTTGCAACTACTGTTTACCTCCATTCTTTATTGTGATACGCTCGACTATGACGGTTCTGTGCAAAACTGGCTGGTTCAGATAGCACTACGGTTCCAAGAATCCTAAATAGAACCAATTAAAGAACCAGAGGTAATTTAAAGGGGCATTAAAGGTAGAGATTGCAGTTCTTCCTCTAATGGACCACAAACACGCGGAGCAGCCACCGTGCTAAATAGATTCAGGAAACGGTTGCTCTCCAGGGGTCACATTTTGGTATTAATATCGTGGCGTGGGTACAGACTCACTCACCCTGGATCCTGGAGCCCGTTCTGGTCCGTTCGGTCTATTCATGGTTCTGTTGCTGCGAGGAAAATGTCCTCAGCAGGACGACAGCGGAGCAGATTTAGACCATGCGTCCTCTCTGCAGCCTCGTGCTCACTTCATGGTCGTCCCGCTGTAAATGAAAATAATAAAACAGTCAGTTAGAAAGTTTGTGAAAAACTCACTTTACGGTGCAGAGTTTGAGTTTGCTTACCTTTGCACAAAAACTGCAAACGGGAAAGCAGCCTGGCTCAGTCTGAAGGTCATAAGCTTTGTCTACGATCACCTCTAAAGCTCAATAGGTGCGTTTCCATTAACCTTCAAACAAACTGAAATTCCGAATATAAAAAAACGCCTAATGGAGACAAGTCAATTTTTAAATAACACATTTATCACAAAAACGTTTTAATGCTTGCATGAGGTGCAATATCAGGCAATTTGAAAAAATCATAGTTGCAAAACTGCAATGGAGACACTTTTTTGGCTTTTCTAGGTCACATGATGCTATGTCTTTGTGCTTGTCAGTAGGAACTGGCTCCCATGATGCAGCAGGAGCTACAAGATCTGTTATTGCAACACATAACTCTGAGAAAGTTAAGGCAGATCATCAGAAAGTTTTGAATTCACATTTCCTCTGTGAAATTGTGGACTATCATCTCCCAGAAATCCCTCATACGTGGCCGCTCCCACATATAAGGGGCTCGCCTTTCCATCATGGCTCCATAACGCGCCTACGTGGCCTTGGATTGGAAATAATGACGGCTAGCGTGATGACTGCAATAGAAATAAAGCTGCTAATGTTTTGAACATCCATCACCATGGTTACTGGGATGTTATCAGAGGAGAGGTCACGCAGCATCACTAAATGGAAACAGTCATCTCACAATTGCATTTTATTTTGAAAATATCGCTCAAGTTTTGGGCAAATCCCCCAATTGTTATACTATAGCATCCTTTTCTGTGATCTTTTTAGAAAAGAAGAATTCATTTTAGGTTACTGAAAATCACACCAGCTCTATTTTTATAAATAACACACAGTGAAATGTGTTTTTTTACATAAATCGCAGAACTTTTCAGAGACGTGACAGAGTGGAGGTTTGCATCTCTCTCCCACGCTGACCTCTGACCTCTGCGGCTGTCAGCTGCACTCAGCGGCTCTCTGCTGTGTGATTTAAACAGCACTCGATTCGCCCACTCTGTTGCTCTCTCACATTTCGTACGCAGCGACGCCCTCAGAAACGCTGAGCCTCTCGCCGTGAGCCACTCGTGAGGCTGATGGGTTGTTATGCACCTGTTTCGCCGCGCTCTCCCAGTGTTTGCAGAGCTGCTGTGGGTGTTAATGTGTGTCAGTGTCAATCCGTAACTATCGCTGGTATGCTCCTCTCTCTGCCTCTCAGCCGTTGCTCTGACCTTTAGTTTGTTTTTCTCCGTCTCTGTACTTAACTGCTTTAACTTTGTTTTTCATATCTCAGGGCTTAAGTGGGGAGTTTTTTTATTTCGCGGTGCGGTGTGGCAGCTTTTAAATGTGATCCTATAAAGCTCTATCTGGAAAGAGTTGCCTGAAAGTTTTGTAAATACATTCGTACTCCCCAGAGCATGAATCATTCACATGAACCTGACGCACACAAAACATCCTTTTACATCGAGAGCGAAAGAAAAAGCATTTTCTACCATGCCGAAGAGTTGCCGTGTGGATTTTTGCACGTCAAATAAATTTAAACAATCCAGAGCTAAAGGGTATTTTTCAGCCTGGACCATATATTCACGTTTTTGTGTCTAAGTGACTCATGAGAACAGTTGAATTGGTCAAGTATACAGTTGTGAAGTAAAGAGTCCTAAAACCCTTTCCCTTGTCTTAAAGCAGCTTTACAGCTTTGCAGAGTCACACTCGAACTTGTCGATTTATCTGTTTATGATATTTTCAATCGTGTTTTAACGTGCTTTAACAGTGTTTGTAGAGGTGATGCTGTCGTGCGACCGTGATGTAGTTCGTGTATAGCCTAACAATAGCTTTTTACTTCTGGCGATTTCATTTACGCTTCAAAACACCCAAAATTGTGTTCATCTGTAAATATTATCATTCTGAACAAAACATGTAAGTCTCATAAACTCATAAACGATGACCGAAAATCCCATTCAAAAATCCCGTAAGGTTTTTGTCGAGGGAACCAGTGCGATGCTAACTTCCTGGTTGGCCTACAAAAATACGTCATCCCTCCACCGCTCTATTGAGCGAGAACAATGGCCAAGCTGCAATGTAACCACTCAGCGCATGTTTGAAACATCACTTTACTTTCACTGTAAGTGTTTGTTTTTGCCACTTTTCCCGTTCGTTAATCTCTCTTTTTTGGGGGGTCATTTCTTCACTGGTTTCTTCTAAAGTTTTTAAAGTGTTTTGTCTTTCACTCTCTCCTCTCTCTACGTCCACAGAAAGGAAGGAAGTGCTCTCGTACCCACAAGGCGCCTGAACCACACCGCCTGTCCTACGCCGGCTGCAGGAGCACTCGCCTCTACAGGCCAAATTACTGCGGCGTGTGCAGGGACGGCCGCTGCTGCTCACCCCGTCGCACACGCACCGCCAGCGTGACCTTCGCCTGCCCTGATGGCGAACGCTTCAACAGGTCCGTGATGTTCATCCAGTCCTGCAAGTGCAGCGATGAGTGCAACCACCTCAACGAGGCTGCCATGCCGCCTCAGCGGTGGCTCTACGGAGACACGCACAAGTTCATCGACTAGTGGTACCGCCCCCTCCTGACCGACATTCCCACACCAAAAAAAAAAGACATTAACTCCCCCATAGTGATCCCTGATATAGAGTAGCTGTCCTTAGTGTATCTTTGAGTAGACGCAAGCGAGTGTGTCTTTTCTGAAAGATTATTTGGGGAAGAACGGGGAAAAAAGCGTGAATCAAACGGACGCAATTTAGCTTGGAAAGAGCGAGCCCCTGCTTTAGTGTAGATAAGAAGTCGTTCTGGCGTGACCAGACTTCTACAGACTGCGCCGAAATCTTTATGGATACCGCCACGTTGCCGCCAAATGTCCTTTGAACTCTGAGACTTTTTTGGGGGACGCCGAAGCGATAATGGTTTGTGTCTTTTCGTCGATGGTGTCGCATCGCAGTTACTGACGCCAAAAGAAAGCTGGTTGGATGTTTCTTTGGAGCCAAATATGAAACCCGCCGGTGCACTTCAATAATTCGTATCGATAAACCAAAAACTCATGGAGAGACTTGACAGCAAAGACTGGGATGGTCAGAGGATGGAGGAGCATCTCAGATGTTCTCCGAGGAGCGTGGCTCGTGTCTTTTTATGGTATTTATTCACTGGTATTTATTGCTGAGACAGACGTGATGACACAGCGGCCTGCCACCAGGGAAGGCGGCGCTGCTATGTTTGGAGCGCCGGCGCGGCTGAACGGGGACAAAACAGCTGAGAGCTGTCAGCCACGAGAGGGAGAGGAGGACTCCCACAGATCCGGGGCTCGACCCCGGAGGTCACGGCGGTCAGAGCGCCATATCTAATGATGGATGATGAAGGCTACAGGAGAAAAAGACAGAGTTGAACCTGACGGGTCGAGGCTTTGTGCGCATTAGCGGGGGAATATGTCAAAGGTTGTTTACACAGCTGGACTCATCCCCTGCCTCGCCTCCACATGGGACTGAGACATTTAGCAAGCACCAGAAGAACAAGCCTGGGATTCTGGCGCCGAGACGTCGACCGCCTAATTCGGCGCAAATTACAATCCTGACTCGGAGGGGCGGCGAGAGAAAATCAGCCACTCTCTGGTTTTGCTGTAAAAATAAAAATTGAAAACTGCGTGTACCGGGGTAAACATGTAATTTGTGACTGGCGGGTGGAACCGCTCTGGTGCCCAAATCGGGCCTGTAATCGAGCAGCACGCAGGCTCGCAAACAATAACTCATGTTCTCGTGTTTAAGTGGGGTCTGTTTCTGAAAAAAGAAGGCTGTGTTGTCAGTTGACGTCAGTGTCAGGGGCGGAGAGGAGCTTTACGGCCCCGCAGAGGACGGGGCCAAAGGACATGTTGAAGGACTTCTGTGTTATTCTCTAACTGTTGTGGCCAAAATCATTTTCTATGACTGAAGAACCCGAACATCTCACCTGACTGGGACTTGGGTTCAAGTTCATGCACCTTAAGACAGCCTTGATTCATGACCTTTTTTCTCACGCAAATGTAATACGGAGGGACTGAAAGGTCATTTCAAACTGATTTTTGTATTTACACATTTTAAATGGGTGATTCTGGATTATCTGAAGCACCATTTTATCATTTCAAAGATGTTTTCTCTTGTGCCATAAAGCGGGGCTGCAGCTTACATTGTTTTCAGTATCGAATAATTTGCCAATTACTTGATCGATGAATCGTTCGGTCTTTTACAGTGATACTCAACTGCCCAAAATCTGGCCCCGATAGACATTTTCTAATTCAAAATAAAAATAAAGTGATTCACACTGATCACACACACAATTGTTTTTGTACTTTTAGTATACATACAGTGCCAGAGTGCATAAAACAGCATTAAAACAGAGCTTGTTTATTAAAAAAAGTGCCAGCGGAGGATCCCCCGTACCCCCTGACAAAGGTCCAAACAAGCCCCACTGTCCTAAAATCCTAGAAAAGTTATGAAATTCTAGAAATATGCTAAAATCGTAGAAATGTCCTAAAATCCGAGAAATGTTTGAAAATCCTAGAAATGTCTTACAATTTGAGAAATCATCTTCAGTCCTAGAAATATCCTGAAATCCAATAAACATCCTAAAATCCTAGAAATGTCCTAAAATCGGAGAAATGTCCTAAAATCGAAGAAAAGACCTAAAACGCTAGAAACGTTCTAAAATCCTTCTAGAAAATCCTAGAAAAGTCCTAAAACCCTTGAATGTCCCAAAATCACAGAGACACGTGGAGCTGCTGTGACTGGCCCCTGGCGTCCGGTTATTTATCCCTGGTCTTTTAAATGTAAAAAGTGAAAAATGTCCATCGTAGTTTCCTGAAGTCCAAGTTGACAGCTTTAAAGGTCTCGTTTCGTCAGTCCAAAACCCAAATATAGTTAGTTTAATACGATATCAAGAAGAGAAACACAAGAAAGAATTTTTTGCATGAAATTAAAAAATTAAAAATTACTTTGACGATAAATCAATGATCAAGTTATTTTTGTCGAATGGATTAATCAACACATCGTTGCAGCTCTAGCCATAAAATAGTGGCTTTGTTTTCATTTTCATGTGAAACTGGAAGATAATTGCCTTTTTGCCATCTCCTGGCTACTGTAGACTTTGTTAGTAAAGAGATTTGAAGTCTGAGAAACTTTAACAGTGATTACAAAGAAAAAGTGTCTTTCATTGCTATTTTCTTTTTGTAGATGCTGTGGTTTTGGTACTGTATGTGTAGTTTTGTTGGACACTATAGAGCAGCTATGTACAGATGCATTGTTACCTTTCTTTGTAGATCTATCTGCTGTATAAGGGCCAATCCGTTTACCCAGTTATACTGACGTAGTCCATGTTTAGTTTAGCACTGAACAGAGCAGCGTTCAGATCCTTTATGAGCATTAAGTGCCAAGTTTTGAAAGCATGATGATTGTATTTCTACTAGTGTACATTAATACCATCAGTAATAATAAAGTCATGCCTGTAAAGATTACATATTAAAAAAATAAAGATGTGATCACACGTTCCTCACAACTACTTCTGCTGGAAACTGGTTGGATTTAAAGAGTTGGAATGAGTTCATCATTTTTGCATTTTTAATAAAGACATTTTCACTCCTACACTCGGCGTCGAATGATTACCAAAGTGATACTTATTGTGTAGATGAAATTATTTAAGTTTCAGTTAATTCTCTGAAAGATATTTTACAGCCATGCTCGCGGCTCTGAGGCTGTAGGTGTGCTTTGGGTTAAAACATAGTAAAGGCGTCTACAGGTAGCAGTCACAAAAATGTAATGCCTTTAAGGGCCTTTTAAAGATAATTTTGACCTAATTTAAGACAATTGATCAAATTCAGATCTCTTTTCTACACTAATGTCGGTTATTAAGATTTCCAAAACTGTTGTTACCAAAAGACAGAACCAAAGCAGTTAGTAATGTGAGTATTACTGCAGTTTTATGTGCTTGGCTACATCTCCTTTTTCTTGTTTGTTTGATACCAGCTAGCAGGCAGAGAGCCTTTAAACACGTGTTCGCTTAATAAACAACAAAAGTTGAATATTTTTGGTTCAATATGAGCCACGGTGCATCAATGTAGCCTTTAAAAGGAGTCAGATATGAGCAGTCCCACCGTGTTTTCAGTTATTGACAAAGGATGTGCTGCTTGCACAAATGAGCCCATACACGAAAAACTACACATCCCAAGTAATATTTGTGCTGTTTGGGCTTTTCTAGAGATTTTAACAATTAAGTAGATATCTATATGTCAACAAAAGAAACATCATTATTATATGAAAGTTACCTTTTTTTGGAGTTTGCCTTCACCATGTGCTCAGGGAGGAGGGTCAGGAAGTCAATGTCATGTGACAGGAAGCACTTTGGAAACTTTTTTTTCTTAAGCACACTTTAGGTGGTCTGCTCACGTCATTGATATAAAAATACATGAATAACCTTGAGAAATTTATTTGTGAGTGGAAAATGAAAAAAATGAGTTGAGTTTATCTACATTTTATTAAAAGAGAAGTGCAGGTATGAAATTAAAGACAGTATTGGGTTCAATGTTAGGTTTAATCAAATTATTAAATTATTAAATGATTTTTACTTTTGAAATGGGGACTTTTCACGCAGAAGTTGACTCTTTTTACCAAAATAAAATTAAGATCGATAAATTAAATTAGATAAAATGTATGTGGGAATCAAGACCTCACACTAACATTTTAAACTGACTTTTAGGGCCTAAAATTTATGAAAATTTAAGACATTTAAGACTTTCTCAGGACCTGCAGACACCCTGCAACATTCGTCATGCTGCTGTGAAAGGCTAACAATAACACAGTGCCATGCATACATTTGCTTCTCCACACACACAGTGAAATACAATTTGACATTTTGTGATTGCAGTTATGTGTGAAATAGTTTTTTAAACCTCAAAAATGATACTAATGACATATTTGTATACAAATCGGCAAATTCACCACCAGGACTCCACTTGGAGACTTCATTTATTGGAGGCATTCAATTTGAAATTCAAAGAACGAGCTGCCATGTGAGCCAAAATTTCAACCGTCACTACATGAATTTTTAAAAGACTGACTGTTGCAGTGGGGAGAGAAACAAAAAGACACAAAACTTCCTATACAAACTAGTCTGAACATTAAAAAAGGGCTAAAAATCACTGACATGTTCCTCAGAACTACGTTTCTCTACGATTCCCTGAAGCTCTGCCGGAGGCTGAAATTAAATGCAAACAGAGTAGAGACAGAAACAGCCTCACAAGAGACCACGACAGTAAAAATGGCATTTTATAAAAAGTTTTAATGTCATTAAGCACAAAAAAAAAAAAAAGACGGTAAAAGACAAATTAAAATCAGCCATACCCCCTTCCCCCCTTTTATGACAATAAAAATAAATGTTTGGTGAACACAGGGAACGAGCAGAGCTTTCAAACAGTGAAATTACATCTACGTCCAAATACAAGACACGAGATCCGTGAAGTGGAGACTTCGGCTCGGCTGGAGGACTCATCTGGACTGCTCGACTGAAAAAGGGGGACAGGAGGGAGGACAGACGTGAGTGCCGCATGTTGAGCAACAGCTGAGCATACCGGCGTTTCAGCAGCAGGTTAAACATGTAAAGAGCAGTTTCCATTTGATGGCAGTTACATGGCAGCGACAACTGCTGCCTCGAGCTGCCAAGATGACTCGAAAGGTTTCTAACGCCGGCTGATTAGCTGCGGGGCAACGTTCAGCTGACAAGATCGCAGCGGATTAAAGAGCCAGCAAACACAACATCAACAATCAGCGGCGATAAAGTGTTGCTTTTATAGTAAAGTGCTTTGAACCCATTAAACCGCAAATCACAATCATTCCCGACAGGCCGCCTTCTGCACCGACATCGAGCGGCAGATTGATTTGGAAATAAAGAGACTTACTGTAGGAGGAGATGTCGATCTCGTCTGGCAGCTCCGCCACGTTAACCTCGAAGCGGTCCTGCACGTCGTTCAGAGTCTTGGCGTCGGTCTCGTCTGACACAAAGGTTATAGCCAGGCCTTTGGTCCCAAACCTGCCGGCACGGGCGACCTGACGGGTTCAGAGAAGACCAGAGCGAGTTAATAATAATAATAATAATAATAATGATAATAATAATAATAGATAAAAGATAAAAACACCCAAATTAAACACAAAAAATTAAATCACAAACACATGATGAACCAAACATGTAATACTTAACAAAATGAGCAACTAAAGCCAGCAAACAATGAGGCAATATATTAATATTATATTGATTTTGTGACATGAGACTAGAAACCGTCTTAAATTTTGTTCTTCTTAACATCGTATGTGTTACACCGATGACTATTTTAAAAAAACCCTCATTTTGATAAATATTTTGTGAGAGCACCAATAGTTGAGTGAACAAAATCATCATCATCTACACTTAAAATGAGTGATGCACGATAATGATTATTTCAACAGATACCGATAATCCGATAATTTCCAGATTCTCGTGGCCGATAAACCAATAACCAATAATTTCTTAAAGTTTGTTTTTGAGAGCAGTTTTTTTCCCTCTTATCTTCTTAACTCAACTTGAATTGTACGATAATAATGCCGAAAACGATATTCATTTTGAGTTCCAGTGGAACTATACAGAGGAACATTCCCCAGTGAAAACACAGATTGACGGAAAATCTGATAAATGGCGGGGAAAGAGTTAAAAAAAAAGAAACAAGGGGGGAACGCCTGCTGCTGACTGATGACGTGTGGGCTGATCTAGCAGCAGCAGTTTGACATGCAGTATAATGTGTGTGAGCGAAACCATGGCAACACGGGACAAATCAAAGCAAATTATGAGTCTTAATATCAGTTCTATTTATCAGCCAAAAATGTTATTATAAGTCTCATTATCGGCTGATAATTGTTGGATAATAATGGCAGTTTTCTCAGCACTGTTTGATTAAACGTATGTGATGCAGCAGTTTTCTACCCCAAAGTTAATGTACATTATCATTATGACCGTGATTCTGTGTGAATCATAGGCTGCATAAATAAACCTGCCGTGGAGGAGTCACACAAATACTGGGACAGTATTCGAATCAAACTGTGACTGTAACTCGACCAAACTGTGCTTATAAATGTACTGAGACCAAAAACTCACGCTGCTTTTGGACATAAGAGGGTTCCGTTTTCGTCTTTTTAAGTGTTACAGTTTATGGTAGAAACACCAAAAGTAATGCAGACTTCATGGCACGCCACTTCAAAACAATCTTCTTTAAACCAGCTCCGAGGAATGCGAGGACGCTGCAGAGTACAAACATTTCGGGGAAAAACAGGTGCAGTTCTCACCCTGTGCAAATAGGTGTCAGAATCTTCTGGCATGTCGTAGTTGAAGACGATATTGACCCTCTCGATGTCCATCCCTCGGCCAAAGAGGTTAGTGGCGACCAGGATCCGCCTCTGGAAGTCCTTGAATTGCTGATAGCGAGACAGCCTGCGGAGTAAGACGAGGCAGGGGGGGGGATTATCAACACAGCTGCTGCAGGCGTTACTGGACTCTGTCCCCCTTTGAAGGCTGTGATGTGTTGAGTTAACTGATGAGGCCTCATGCTCCATAAACATACTTACCATTCAGAGCTCAATGGAGCATATGTTTATGAGAGGAGGTATGTAAGAGGAAGGTGTGTGTGTGTGTGTGTGTGTGTGTGTGTGCGCAGTCTCACCTCTCCTCCTGAGCCATTCCCCTGTGGATGGCGATGGCAGGGAAATTCTGCTCCACCAGAAGCTGAGCCAGAGCGATGCAGCGCTGCACAGACTTGACAAAGATCACCACCTAGAGGCAAAGCAAAGGTACTGCAGTCAGGAGGACCAGCAACCCAAAACACCAGCTGGTGGTATCAGATCCTGAATGACTGATTTTAAAAGTACAGGAGGGGTTGACTGACTGAACAGCTTTAACCCTTTGGTCTGTTGAGCGTATTGCATAGCATACCTTAACAAGTAGCAAAAATATGAGTAATACAGCATGCGTACTGCTACAGTGTGCACTGTGGAAAAGCTGCATCACTTTACCTGGTTGAACTCTAACACATCTAGCAGGTCAAACAGCTTGCGGTTCTTCTCGCTGTCCTTCAGCTTGCAGTAGTACTGTTGCAGGCCGTGGAGTGTGAGCTTGGTCTCGTCGTCCACGAATACTTCCATTGGCTGCATGGGAGGAGATCATAAACAGTTAAAAACATGAGCAGCTTTGTACATTTTGTTACTGTAAAAACCATAGGCTTTAAATAAAGTTGGACATGACGGCTCCCCTAAAGTGTAACTTTTCAACCTTGATTGCATCCAGGTGACTGACTGCAGTAAAGGTCATAAAGCCCGCCCCCTGCATGTTAGTGAATGGGAAACACCAAATATATTTTTCCCAAAGATGATTTTTGTCATTGAAGGTAGCTCTATGGAGGACTGAGACTGACAAAATCAAAAATAAATAAGTAAATGTGTCAATAAATTAATGAAAACGCCAAAAATTACTATATTTATTTAATTTCCCATTTTATTTATCATTATATTCATCTTCCCACTGAATTTTCCTTTTTATTTTTAATTTATTCATTTTTATAAAAATTATTTTCCACTTTGCGTATAAAATCATCTGACATATTTTGACATTGTTTTAATGATAAGTTCGGTTTTAATAAGCTTTTGTGTACTTTTCCGCCACAATAGCCAATCTGTGCACTCGCATTCAATGAAGCTGCTTGCGATTGGTCAGGAAGGTGTTTTGGCCGGAAATCCTCCACTGCAGATATCGCGACTGTGACTCCGGCTTGCAATGACTTCACCATCGTGAGATGGCAGCGCGCGAATCTCGGATATTTTAACCTTACTTCAGCACAGCGGGGGGAAGTGGGGGCGTGTCGTCCATCTTTATATGCAGCGTATGGTTAAAACTGAGTTCAGGGAACCTCGTAGATCACTTACGTCCTGCATGAATTTGCGGCAGACCGGTCGGATCTCCTTACTCAGTGTGGCGCTGAACATCATGACCTGCTTCTCATGAGGCGTGATCTTGAAGATTTCCTGTACGTCATGCCTCATGTCTGTCACAGAGTGGTCAGAAACACGTAAATGAACACGGGATTAAGGAACCAATGAGAACTGAGAAGAAACGTCAGCTAAAAGTGATCAGAGGAACTCACCTAGCTGCTCCAACATTTTGTCGCACTCGTCCAGGACAAAGTGCTTGACGTTCTTCAGGGTGAGGGCCTTGTTCCGGGTGAGAGCGAGGATGCGGCCCGGCGTCCCGACCACGATGTGAGGGCAGTTCTTCCTCAGCACATCCTCGTCCTTCTTGATGGCCATGCCACCAAAAAATACCGCTGCCTTTACCGAGGACATGTACTTGGAGAAACGCTCGTACTCTTTACTGATCTGGAAGGCCAGCTCTCGCGTGTGGCACATGACTAATACGGACACCTGAGGAGCACAAACACAGATTCAGACGCTTACAGATACTTTTAAGCAGCAAGAGTGAAACATTTTAACCCTTTCCCAATGCAACAGGATACGTGGTCTTTATTTAATGCAAGTTTTATTCAATTTTACCATCTATGCATGGAGGATTTAACTATCAGAAGCAAGTTAAATATAAACTTCAAATGCAGACTTGAAAAGATTCTTGTTATAGAGATGCACCAGTTCACTGAGCAAAGACTGGCCGATCTTCTCCTTGTTGCCTGCCCTCAGCTTTCTGCTAAATAAAATATCACAGATGGTTACGGCTGATGTTTTTCTTGGAGGCGCTAAAAAGCAGAGCTGGAAACTAATGACGCACCATCGTCCCACGGACAACAGGAACGCATTTGAGACAATCACACCGTCGGGACAAAAGGACGCTGTAAGCTCTACCGACACATCAGGGGACGCGGTTTCCTAAATTTCTTTGATTTAATTTTTTCTCATTCAAGATTTAAAACAGTCCAGACATTTTTTTTGATAATAGACTTTCTGATTTCTACTCTCTGCTCTTGCCGCCATCGTCTCTTGAGCTCAGAACACATTCATGTACCATCCTGCTGCTGATACCATTGTTTCTCATCCTCTGAACATCATGACATCATCTGAGTGCAGACAAATACACACTGGGGCTGCACGATTACGGCCAACACGAAAATCAGTCATTTTGATCAATATTGAGATCACGATTATTTATTACATTATTCATTAATTTTAGGGACAAAATGAGTGAAAAACGAGTGCATTTGCACCTTATGCTACATTCCTGCTAATCTACTAATCTTTGCATCAAGACAAATTTTAAAATACGGTTCTCCTTCACCTTAATTCAGTGCTTCATAGAAGCAATATACGAAAAAGTATACAAAACCGTAACCCAAAATTAAATCATGCAAGAGCGCCACTTTCAGACACATTCCTGCTAATTAACATCTCACAACATCACTGAAACAGTAAAAAAAACAGCAATTTTCAGTTTAGTATCATGTATGACATAGAAAAGCATCAAATTTTAACATTTAAGGGGAATAAATCCAGCAAATGTTGGCTTTTAAATAATTATTGAAATGATACCAAAAAAACTTACAGGTGAGTTTTTTTTAAATTCTATTTAATAATTACCGAAACAATACCAAAAAGCTTGGTAGCAATTAAAAAAAAAATGCTACCTACATTTTTCTAATCAACTAATTGTTGCAGCTCTATACATTACACAAACTAAGCGTGTTAAACATTTCATTTTATTACAATTATTCATACAGGAGAGTTATTTAAAGTAACATCAGACGTGTTGCTGGTAAAACTAGTTTGACTCAGTTAAAAACTGGTTTTCGGGAGGACTCCTGTTCACCAGCACAAAAACACATTACAATACAAAATAAAACAAACGTGTGTACGAACCTGTCCGTCAACCGGCTCGATCTGCTGCAGGGTGGCCAACACGAACACGGCCGTCTTGCCCATTCCAGACTTGGCCTGGCACAGGATGTCCATGCCCAGGATAGCTTGTGGGATGCATTCATGCTGGACTGAATTAAAAACACACAAATAAGATTTGAGCCGGTGCATTCACTTTTTTGTGAAAACAACAAGTATTTCAAGTTCTGCACATTTCTTTTTTCATTTTATGCAAATTTGGTTGTCGTTGTTCTGTATATTTTTACTGACTTTAACTGACATTGTTTTTGTATCTGTTTAGCATCTTTGAGTATTGTGAAAAGTGCTCTATGAATTAAATGTATTATTTTACTATTATTAAGATATGCACAGTGTTCAGACATGCAGCAGCTCTCCAAGTATCATTACATTTTGTATTTATGGGACACATAAATATTCACCGCTCCTGTAAGATGTGCAACATAAAACCTTCCAAATACAATGATAGATGTAACTTGAACAACACTCCACTGGGACGACCTGCTTAACATATTTAAAACGACCAGAGAAGAAAACGAAATGTCACTCACCTTCAGACGGATGCTCGAAACCACAGTCGATGATTGCGCGGAGCAGCTCCGGCTTGAGCAGGAAATCTCTGAAGCCAGAGCTGTGAATGGAAACATAGGAACCCTTCACCTCCTTCTTGCCTGCAGGCGCGGCGCTTTCGGGGGCTCCCTGAGGCTCCTCATCTTCTTCATAGTCGAGCAGCTCGTTGTCAACATCGTTCTCTGCCATTGTATCTGTCTACAAGAGCAAAAAGTAGTTTAGAAACGTAGATTTCATTCAATTCATTCATTATCTTACATGGCTGAACTCACTGCTGTGTTTAGTCAGGAGGCTGTAAACAGGGACACTCAACCTGCTTTGCTTGGGGGCCAATTTTGCAAAATGACAGAAGGGCAGGGGCCCCATATGTGTCTCTAGGATTTTAGGACATTTTTTGGATTGGATTGGATTTCTAGGGATTTAGGGCATTTCTAGGAGTGTAGGGTGGTTCTAGGATTTTCAGACATTTGTCTGGTTTTAGGATACTTCTGGGATTTTTCCATATTTTGTAAATTCATCATTTCTATGCTTTTATGACATTTTTGGATTTTAGAGCGCTTCAAGGATTTTAACACATTTCTAAGGGTTTCTGACATATCTTGAATTTTTAGGGCATTTCTGGGATATTTTAACATTTATCTGGTCTTAAAATATTTATTGGCTTTTCGGACATGTCCTAAGATGTCTGCCCATTTCACGAGTCTTAAGATGTTTAGATTCCTGGGACATAACCTGGGTTTTAAAGCATTTCTAGGACTTAAGCACATTTCTAGGATTTCAGGACATTTGGGTCTTAGCTATGACCTTTGTGGGGGGTGTAGGGGATCCTCCACCGGCACTTTTGTTGACAAACATGCTTCATTTAGCTGCTGTTTTTTGCACTCTGAAACCTTATGTATACCAAAAACACAAAACACACTTCAGTGTGAATCACTTTATTTTGTTTTGAATGAGAACATGGTTGGGGAGCAACCTGGCACCCTGTAGGGGGCCGGTAAGTTCAGTATCCTTGTTGTAAACTGAGCCCAGCTGTTGTTGCCATCCTCTGTGCCAGGTTTCACCAAACGTTTAAAGTACATTTCGATAACAAGTTTGTGCAAAGGTGTGTTCATCTCCGAGTTTCGTTTCGTGTAAAGACCATTACTGTCTGACTCACGTAAACGCTTCAATGAGCATTTGTATTGATGTGTGCACCAACAAACCCACTGGAAGACTGAGGGCCAATGAATGAGACAACGTTGCTACTTTAGCGAAAACAAAGAAGGGACTCATAATTCACAAAATCTACAATAAAAACTGCCCTTTACGCACACATACAATATCACATTTAAATATGATCTGAGTTTAAGCAACACTGCCGGATTATCCGAGCCGGTTAGCCTCTGAGCCGTACACAACACCGGAATGCTATTGTGTTGCATAACCAATGCTAACGTGGCGAGCTAACAAGCTATACGACCAATAGTACTCCACAAATTCAGCCGCTAAGCTACAGAAACAAAGAGATAACAAGTAAGTATTTATAAAGAACTCACCCGCGTGAATATAAAAAGACTATGCACTTACTTATATGACAAATATGAGGAGCAACGGAGGCTAGGTGAAGCTAACTGATGCTAACGGCAGGCTACAAAATGCTAGCTATTTCATTAGCATCATTGAACAAACAATGGAGGAGCTAATTCATTCCGGAGTGGCTTATTTGGGACTTTAGCTCAAAATCATAACGTGCAACATTTTGGGCATTTATTAAAGTTTTATTTAGTCTGTAGTTAAAACAACAAAAACCGCATTCTTACCTTTTCGGAGTCTGCTACGCGTCCACCTACAGGTCAAAACCGCATGGGGAGGAGGCCTCTGTTGGTTTATACGACTAAAAGGAAATCCCGCCTCCGCTGAAACTCGTTGATATCATTGGTTGGTTTTGGCGAACTCGGGCACTGATTGGACAAAAACTGTGCCGCAGTCCTCCGCAGTTTAAAAAAGCGGGATACGGCAGCGCATGACTCTGTGTGTGGAAGCCCAGGAGGGACAAGCACATAAATCAATATTCGCGCAAAATAAATTATCCTCAGGGTTTTTATATTACACACACTTTTAAATTAAGCTTTAAAAAACATCATGAATTCATATTATTTTCTACTTTCATTGAATTAACTTTTAAACCAACATCAGACCTAATCATAAATATCAAATATTCATTAATTTTCAGAATTTTAACCCTTCCAACTCATTTTATTTTTTAAATATCTTTCTCTATTCATTTAACTGCCTTTTTTCCTCCTTTATTATTGTTATCAGCTTTTATTGCTTTTATTTTATATTTTCTAAAAACTTGTAAAACATCTTGCTTTATTCTTGTTGACCTTTGTATAAGTATTTTGTTCTGACCTTTTTAACTGTCCTACAACTTTCTCTGTTTGGCTTGATTGTTGTCTGTTTTCATTATTCCCCGAGCTCCTGCTTTGTCTGTCAAAGCACTTTGTAAAAAAACGTTTTTCAGGGTGCTATATGAATAAAGTTATCATTATTATTATTATTAAATGCCAGGTTTTTTGTCAGAATGACATTATTTTTTTAATGTAATATTTTCAACATACTTCATGCTAAGTAGAATGTTTTTTTTAAAATTATTATTATTATCAAAGCCTAGAATATGTCAATGATTATTTTATTATTTTAAAATGATTATTTTTAGAGCAGTGCTGAATATTCACACTCATATCGCTCTGCACACAAAATGCTCTTTTCAATATCAGGCTATAAAAATATTATAAAATATTATATATAATATAATTTTCTTTTTTGACTGACATCAGTCCTAATCATAAATACCAAATATTCGTTCATTTTCAGAATTTTAACGCTTTAAATGCCAGGTTGTTGATGCTCTCACGATTTTAAATGGAGAAAAAAAAATACGCACAAAAAATGAATTATTTTTAATATATTACATGCAAAATAGATTTTTTTACACTACTGAATGTGATAATGCACCTATTGGAAAAAGCATGCATTTTCTCCATATGCCAAACACGTTAAAAATGACGTCATAAGGTGGAAAACAGTAAAAATTACAAATTCCAAGGCAAAAGCCCAGAAAGACACCCAGAAATAATACAATGCATGTTTTTATGCTGTGATGGCCGCTGGATCAAAAATTGCAGTTTGAATGGGTTTACGTGGCACATTTTTTGGACTTAACAGAGTAACAAATTTGTTTTTCTGGGTCCATGAGCGTCACATGATGGGCTCTGACAGTGTAATTCCACTTTTAGCCACTATGTAAAATTGGCATCAGAGCCTGGCGTACATCCTGAGGCCTTAGGCGTAGATGGATGACGCACGCTGAGGACGTATTGTTCATGCATATTGACGTTGATGGATCTATGTCGTAGGCTGTGATTCAGTAGGTGATGTCATCGTATAGTCTGCATCAGACTTGATGTTGTACCCAAGTTTATTAAGATCCATTTCTAAGATTGCAAAATTGTCACAGTCTGCAGGCGGCTTTATATCTGTGACTCCAGAGCAGAAGAGAAGCTCCACTGTGTAGGGGAGAAATATGGGAAACTGTCGGACTCTGGCCGGGAATGACCCTCTGAGTACGTCCCAGAGGGAGAGCAGGAGCGGCTCAGGAGGTCCCTGACCTGGGGAGGCAAAGACTGAAACAACCAGTCCTCCACCAGAAGACCTCCTCCGTGCAGCCCAGAGCAGCAGCCCAGTTCAGCAGGAAGTTCCTCCAGACTGTTACTGCGCAAGTCCAACCTGCACAACTGCCTGGAAGCTGCGATCGTCCTGGGTAACGAGCTCAGAGAGTTGTGTGACACGTTCAGGATGCGCAGCTCCAAACAGCCACTGAAGAGCTGAGGAGGAAGGCTCTCGACTCTGTTCCCACTGAGATCCAGCTCTGTGAGCAGCTGCAGCGCCTTCACGTCTGCAGGCAGCACCTCCAGCAGGTTACCAGCCAGCAGCAGCCTTCGAAGGCGGCGGAGAGTGAAGAGCGCCGGTGGGAGGCTCTGCAGCTGGTTGTTGGATAGATCCAGGAGCTCCAGGCCTCGCAGGACGCCAACGCTGACCGGCAGCGCCAGGACGCGGTTGTAGGCGAGTCTGAGGCAGGAGAGACGTCGCAGAGGAGCCAGGCTCAGCAGCTCCTCCAGGGTTCTCAGGTTGTTATGCTGCAGGTCGAGCGTCCGTAGGTTGGTGAGAGCCAGCAGGGCGGAGGGCAGACGCTCCAGCTGGCAGTCCTGCAGCAGCAGTTCGGTCAGGTCCACCATCCGCTTCAGGCCTGTCAGCACGAGCAGCCTGGTGCCCTCATTGAAGATCTCCAACCTCACCAAGCTGCCCGCCACCTCACACAGCTCCCCAGGTATCCGCTGTAACATCCCTCGAATCACCAGCACGCGGAGGTGACGTAACTGGCGGAGGCTCCCCAGTGCCCAGCTGCGGCCCACACCACCGTCGCTACTCAGGCGTCCGCAGAGGTGGAGCTCGTTCAGGCTGCGGAGGGAGAGCGCCCAACTGGGGATCTCCGATGCCTGAGTGAAGGTGAGGTGGAGCGCCTCGAGACGTTCCTGGAGGACACCAAGTGCGCCGGGCTCCACCGCTGCAGTGCAGTGATAGAGGTGGAGCTCCCTGTTATAGGAATAAACAATAAAAGAATTGTACCCATTTTACACCAAAATTAGAATTGGCTTTAGACTGCTTTTCCACTGCCAGTAAGCAGAACTGTGTACACAGCGTAACGTATATTTCTTGTTTATATTATTTTCTTTTTTTAAAAAAATCTATTTCTATAATGTATTTAATTACCACTTTAATTTTGATTTTATTTGATAATTATGTATGTTTGTTAAATATATGTGTGTTAAATATATATGTATTTGCCTTTATGAGTAGGGAGAGGGTTGCAGGGGGGGTATTTCTGCTTAAAAAAAACTATTTGGTTTAAAAAAAAAAAGATATCAAGATGTCAATTTTATGTGCATTGTGTAAACTGTGTAAAGCATGACTTCACCTCTGTAAAACCCACCTCAGTGAGGTCATGCTGGACACCTGCGCAGTAAACCTGGCATCTGTGATGAGCTCCAGTTTGAGGACCTGAAGCTGGCTGAGGGTGAAGAGGGCTGGAGGGAGGCGAGGCAGCGCCACCAGCTGCAGTCTGGAGCAGCCGTCTGCGTCCACGCTCATCATGGCACGCAGCTTCTCCTCCCCCCAGCGCCGCTCCACGCTTTCCTCCAGCAGTCTGCTCTCACTGACGGGGGACAAGAAGACGGACAGACGCTGGGCCAGCAGAGGGTCATACTGGTCTAACATGTGCAAAAGAAAGGCCAGGTCATTTCTCAGGTCCGGGACGTCTCTCAGGGAGCACAAGTCTTTCAGCGAGTGGAAGGAGTACTGCCGTAGAGAGCTAAGTAGGGCAAGAAAACAGAGTGAGAAACATATCACACAGAATATAATGTCGCCCAAAACAAAGCTTTACTCTGTAATCCTCTTATCAGGCCTCTGGTATGCTCAACCTCACGGGTATTATTCTGTTTAAAGGCCCTTTGAACAATCACGGCCTGTGTAGTCTACTTAAACTCTCAACAAGTTATTCATCAACCAGTTTAAATGTTTGTCTTTTTCAAACAATGTGACAAATTATATTTTCATAAGCCTATCTGACACTACAGCAACTGCACATGCAAACTCTCCTCTCTGCATGTTTGTCACTGCAAATCACTCATGATGAGTTTCAAAACTTCTCAGCAAGTTTCAAAATCAATGTGCTGGGAGTTCAAACTTCTGGCAGTTCATTTACAAATCCAGGAGACATGCAGCAGCTTTCATATTTTTTTGCAGCTAAGTCAGCAGAAGACAACGTTGGCATCATGCTTTCATTGCACATTACATTTGTACGTTTCATATGTCTCATGTCAGCGTTTCTGAAGTGACATAATAAATGAACTGATATTATCATCAGGAGGTGAAGGCGATGGTGGATGGCTTCTTACCTCGCCACAAAACTGTTTCGTTTAGCACCAAACGTGGAGTTTTTTTAAGCTATCTGTTGCTGTGTTTCCACTGCAGACAGTACTATGAAAAACTGTCATTCTTATTGAGCTTTCACTATGTTTTCTGTTGAGATTGTGCCACCAAATGTTTTTCACTAAGACATAGCTGCATTTTCAGCTGTAATTGTAGAAGATAGAAGGTAGAAGAAAGTATATTTATTAGTCTTTTTTTTTTAAAACAAAGTTAAAAAAACAAAATTTCATTTGTCCTTGATCCTGCTACATCTTTTGAGATGAAGGATGAGTTGCTTGAAATCAGCAGCTACTGTGAAAAGTCCATCTGGTTCTTTGGGCATTTTGCTGCTGGTGGCATTATTCAGTCACTACAGGGCATTTTTTGAATTTGTCTTAGAGTCTTGTGTCCTTATGGCTCCCAACAAAGTCCATCCATCCTGTGCGACTGTAGCTCTCAGTCCAAGTCAGGTCAGCCTCGCCCTGATGCCAGCTCTCCTCCCTCTCTTCGTCTGGCGCTTTCAGTTTTGTTTCTCCCCTCTGGTCTGACTGGCTGCTCGGCGTATACCACTGGTGGTTGTCCTCTCGCAGTCTGATGCATTCAGTCCAAACACAACTAATTGTATTGATATAAACTAATATTTATAAGTGCCACTAAAAGCAGGTATTTTAAGCCAAAACATTATATTTTCCTAACCATAACAAGTGGTTTTTAAACATGACCACATATTAACCACAGTGTTGTTGAAATGTAAAGAAACAAACTTTCAACCTGTCTACTACATAAAAATCATACAAATGTATCCATTGTTTGCAGAAACATATGATGAACATTTTTTTCTAATGATTGGTTGTTTATTTGGAGTCATGTCACTTGGCAAATTTAAGTGTAATATTTGCTGTATTTAAAACTCTGTTTTGGTCTTACAGAGACATCAGCAACAGCGTTTCAAGCGTTAAATGTGCCACCAAAAGTGGGTATTTTGAGCCAAGACATGATCTTTTCATAACCAAGTGGTTTTTGTGCCTTAACTGTTAACCACAGTGTTGTTGAAAGAAACATAAAGTTTCAGCATACCGGCTACATAATTAGGGTGTGCAGAAAAAGTACAATGCCAACATTTATTCTTTCTATGTATCCTCAAAATGCACTAACCTGTGTAAAATCCAGCCGAGGGTGTAAACGTTCAGCAGGCCGTACAGCCCCAGTAGAGTCAGGTAGGCCACCAGCATTTTGCGTAGGAGGGAGGAGAGCACATGGATACACTCAAAGGTGGAGTAGCCCACCAAGGCCTGCTCGTCAGGGTGACACGTGTGGGTGAAGGAGAGAGAGTTCAGAAGAGGGACGCTGTAACTCAAGATCAGCGTCACCATCAGGAGTTTAAACATCGTCTGAGCCAAGTAGACCTGAAGAGATGAAAAGACGGATAACAAATAAAGAGATTAAATTCCTGCACTTTTGAAATTTTGGATAGTTTTATAACACATGAGCATCATCTAACAGCACAGTGCTATAACATCATGTCATGAAACATTTACTTCATTAGAGGATTAAATATTAAAAGGAAAGTTTTCACCACTTAAGCTAAAGGACAAAGTTTCATTTAGACCGGGTACTCAACTTACGACCTGCAGGCCTAACTGGGTCCCCCCAACCATTTTCTGTTTCACACTGGGAACTGCTTAACCTCTTTTAGTAAACAGAAGTTGCCAGAGTGCATAAAATAGCATTAAAATAGAAACTGTTTACCAGAAAAAGTGCCAGCGGATGATCCCCCGCGCCCCCCAACAGAGGTCCTAGAAAGCACCTAATGTCCTAAAATCCTAGAAACATCCTATAATCCTTGAAATGTGCTAAAATCCTAAAAATGTCCTAAAATCCTAGAAATATCCTAAAATTTAAAAATATTATTAAATCCTAGAAATGTCCTAAAATCCTAGAACATCATAAAATCCTTGAATTGTCCTAAAATCCTTGAATTGTCCTAAAATCCTATAAATGCCATAAAATCCAAGAAATTTTATTAAATCCTAGAAATGTCCTAAAATCCCAGAAATGTCCTAAAATCCTAGAAATGTCCTAAAATCCTAGAAATGTCCTAAAATTCTAATATCCTTAAGTTGTCCCAGAATCCAAGAAATGTCCCAAATTTCTAGAAACATTCTTAAATCCTAGAAACGTCCTAAAATCCAAGAAATGTTATTAAATCTTAGAAATGTCCTAAAATCATACAAATGTCTTAAAATCCCAGAAACATGTGCAGGGCTTCATTTTTCAAAAGTGGCCCCCAAGCAAAGTTGAGTGTCCCTTGTCTAGACTGAAGGATTTCTCACCTTATAAATGACGTCTGAGTCTTCGCAGTGAGACCGAAATTTCCTGACCCTTTCGAAGAGCGCCCTGGCCTGTTCCCCGTCACTTTTGTCCAGACTGATCACCTGCCGGGGACTGTCGACCACGAGCGGGGGTTTGGAAGAAGGAAAGTGAACCTGGGAGCTGATGGACGTCGAGGACATGGTGGAGTCACAGGAGAGTGTGGAAGGACTCGGAGACGGAGGGGGAGCGAAGGATGGACTGTCTGTGCCCGAGTCTACACTCGTTTGTCTCGTTCGGGTTACCGGGGGTGATGATGACACTGAAGAGAGAGGAAGTTGAAGTGGTCGTCTCTCCTCTATCACCTCCTTCTCCTGGATGCTCTCCTGCCGGGCGGCGTGCGACAGGGCCTGAGATGTCCAGGGAGACTCGCTGCACTTTGCCAAGATGGCCAGAAAGTGTTCGATGCGGGAGGAGGTGTGGGGGAAGTGGAGCCAGAAGGAGCCGCTGGCCACCAGCACCAGAGACTGCAGCAAGGCCATGTACGGGAAGAAGCGGGAGCACAAAGGTAAAGCCTCATGGTAGCACACCTGGACGGACACACGGACAGATAGATACTTGATGCTGCAGTAATTTATTATTTGCCCACTCGGGGGCAGCATTAACAAGTTGTATAGCCTATTACACTGTATATCATGACCCTTTAACCCTTAAAACCTGAGCA
>NC_056479.1:27857157-27868501 GCF_008729295.1 Plectropomus leopardus | reverse complement strand
TTAGAAATGTCCTAAAATTAGATAAATTAATTAATTAAATTAAATTAAATAAATAAATGCCTAAATCCTGAGAAATGTGCTAAAACCAAAAACGTCTTAAAAACAGAGAAATGCCCTGAAAATACCTTAAAATCCTAGAAATGTGTATGGGGCTGCTGCTGCAACTTATATCTATCTATATGCATGTGTGTTTATATATACATACATATAGATATAGATAAATAGATATATGACATTTTCTTAAGGTCAGATTCTTGTAATTGTTGTTTTTGTTTTAATTTTAAGTAATTTCTTGTTTATTTTTGGGCCAGTTCTGAAGTCGCCTTCTGTTTTTGAAAGAAATCAAGACAACTTGCTGAGGTTTCAAAGGGTTAAATGACGCTGAGCTGCTGTCCTCGTCCACAGAGGTAAACTGCTTATCTTCGATGTCGGACTCCTGCCCGCCTCTCCAGACTGTAATATGCTGTCTGTCCCTGTCCGTATCCCTTTAATGTAAATATCTGTGTTTTAAGATATTCAAGGCCTGAAATCTTCAGTGAGAAAGGCATTCATTTCAACTTCTATATTCGCTGTTTTCCCATGTATTTATATTTATATGGACATATATTGCATTTGGCTTAATTGACTATAATCAAGACATGGTATATATACGGAGTAGACATCTCAGGATTTCCCAATTACAGAGCAGTGGTGAGCGTAGAGGAGTCGCAACGTTTAAAAAAAGGACATGTGAGGGGACGCGAGCGTCGCCGTGGATTCAGTTTCACACTAATTGAAATAAATACAAGGTCATCAACTTTAATCACGTTCTTGGCGCAATGTGCTCGACATGTTCTGTGTGTTTCTCCACCAGGCTGTTATTATCAAATAAAGACGCCGGGGGTTAAAGGGGAGCTGGGACACATCCCGCCATCAGGGGCGTTTCTTGGATTTTAGGACACGGGGAGCTTAGCCTGCACGTCTGTAGGGAGGATCCTCCTTTTTGATTAACAAGCTCTGTTTTTATGCTTTTTTATGCACATTATTTACCCTGAACAACTTAAGAAAGAAAGAAAGAAAACTTTACTTATGATTTTTGATGTTGAAAAATTACTATTTTTTAGCAAGTAGTGCTGAGTAGAAACAGAAAACTTTACAACAATTATCATTAAAATATATTGTGTTGGAAAATTTGTACTTTTGTTTAAAGTGGCAGAATATAACTAAGATTTATTCAAGTGTAAGTATGAACAGATTATTAAGTCCAGGGTTTTAAGTCATAATAGAAACAGTGACGCAAAAAGGGGGTGGGGGGATGTTATAAATAACTCTTTAAGCACTGGGGAGGGAGTTATGTAGGAGGGGGATACAACTTTAAATAGTTTGTATTTATTTTACCACCTACAGCCTTCCAGGCATGTTTTTTTTAAATATTATTTTTATTTTTTGCCATTTTAGTTTTCTTTTATTTTTTTTCTGTTTTTTAAAACATTTTAGCAATAAAAAAAATGTTTGGGGATGTTTGGCAATTTTCTTATCTTTTAAAATTTTAGGCATTTTTTGTCTTTACATTTTTTTTAAATTAATTTTTCTTAATTGCATTTTTTTTTTCCTTGAAACTTTTTGGTGATTTGTTTTATTTCAGCATTTTCTGTTTTTTCTCTGATTTTTTTAGGTGAATTTTAAAAAAAATCTTTAAAAAGTTTTGGTGATTTTTTTTTCTTAGAGAATTTTTGGTAGTTATTTTAATTATTGAAATTTTTAAATTCTTATTAGAATTTATTTTTGGGGGTGATTTTTAAAGAAAACATGCCTTCCAAATTTATGGGCTGGCCAAAATTAAAAACTGTAAAAAAAATTACGCTATTTATCAAAGTCAGAAACTGTAACATGAAAAATTACTGATGGTCCTTGACAAACACTTCATGCATTTTCCTCGACTCATTCAGCGAGGCTCAAGGAAAAACATCTGTAGCTTTGGGGAGGGTCAAAATAAAAACCAGTGACCCCTCTCCTCTGATACAGAACAGTCCCTTAGGCCTCTTATTTTTGAAACAGCATCGTATAGATCCGGAGCTATTTTTAAAACTTTCAGGGCTGAAGCCTCGGACGCTCGGGCCTGATGACGTCGCTGCGTGCGTCACGCGTGCTTTGTCAGTTATGAAACCTCAGCCTCGTGAAAGGCTGTTGTATTCCCAAACTGCAGGCTGGTGCAGCAGTGCAGGATGGGAATAAACAGCCACACAAGTGGTGAGAGATCAGGTGCAGCAGTTACGACGATCCCAGAGTCGTTATCGGTCAGGAGACGTGTTTGCTCTGCGTCACAGGGTATCACTTCCTCTTGACCTTTGGCCCGGGTCGGCGCCTCCCGTGAGGAGCGAGGTCAGCCTTAGCACGCACCGGCTCTCCTGACGGGGTCAAAGGAAACTGGGTCACCTGTACCTGTTCGTCAGTGCCGCCGCTGCACACCCCACCAACCACCCAATGCAAGGTCACGCCCTCCCCTCTGGACACCCCCCCCCCTCCCCTCCCTCTGCGTCTTCGCCCTCCCCTCACCTCCGAGGTGTCACAGAGAGCACCCTTGTTCTGGCCCGCTCCTCCTTTCCACCGGGACCCCTCAAAAATCCCAGATATCCCTGCAATTTCCGGTGCAATGTTTATTTGGCGGAAAGAGGGCTGGGGGGCGAGCTGGCCTGAAAAAAAGAGCCTCACTCACAAACAGTTTGGGCTGAGCTGGAGGGTAAACATGTGCAGGAGGGGGACGCGAGGCGAGCGGTAAGAAGGACTGAGGCCGGTGTGTTCTGGTCCTGACACACAGATCCCACCTCAGCAGGGACACAGAGCCCGGCTCTGTTCGGGCCCCAACGGCCACAGTCTAATAAACATCCCCCCGCCGCCCCTGTCTGCGCGCTGCACGGCGTCCTCTGCTGGAGAAAAGAGGACATGACACAGAAAAACAGGGTAAAACAAACAGCAAGAGCCAGAAATAAACGTGTCTCTCAGCGCCGTAATTACTTAACAAGTGGGACTTGTAATTATATTCGGTGCAGACGAAGGACGACCACGAACACATTACCCAACCTCGGCTTTCTAATGAACCCCGCTGAACCTGATCTTAATAAAATATTAATACAGTTTTTGCATTCGTACCACCAGTGGCACAATATAGAGGTTTCAACCTTTAGAGTCCTTCTCCAAATGTTTAACCCTTAAGGCCCGCTTCAATATTTCACGCACTTGTATCACTACCAACATCAGTCCAAATCATAAATATCAAATATTCATAAATTTTCAGAATTTTAATCCTTTAAATGCTAAGTTTTTGTCATGATGCCACTGTGTTTTTAGATGAAAAAAAGTGATTCTCAATATACTACATGCAAAGTATATATGATCACAGCCTGGGGTATGTCAGTGGTTTACAGTAACATTGATTGTGATGGTACACCGAGTGGAAATAACATGCATTTTCTCCATATGCCAAATATGGTAAAAAAAAAAAAAAAAAAAGAATAAAAACAAGACATCATCAGGTGGAAAATGACAAACTCCAAAGCAAAAGCCCAGAATGACCAGAAATAATACAATGCACGTTTTTTAGGCTTTGATGGTTGTTTGAATGGGTTTCAATGGTGCATTTTTTTGCACTTAACAGTCTGAATGTAACAACCTAGTTTCCACGGTGTATTTTAGATTTATTGTAGGAGCTGAACTGGAAATTCACAGATTAAACAAATTACACGATCTTGCCAAAATGTATGCCGTATGCATGAACACAGCTGATAAGTTTTTAACGACTGTTTTTATTGGATTTTACCGAAATAAAGACATCAAACAATCAATCTCCACAACCAGAGGAAGTTGGCGAGCTCCCCTTTTTGGCCTTTTTCGATCTCACTTCCTCCTCAGCGTGAGCGGCTGCAGCAGCGGCACAGGAAGAGGACGGATGGACGGGTTCGTGTAAGTGCAGGGTGACGGCGGCGGGGAGTTTTCAGGGAGCAGGAGGGGCACATGTAGGAGGGAGTCGGACTGATAGAGGGGAGGCAGGAAATGGGGGCGTCTATCTCTCCTTTGGCTCGTCTCTTGCTCCCTGCACATGGACACAAAGAGACGCTGCTGCTTCGTGGCGTCATTTCTCTCTGCAAGGCCGAGACTTTCCAACCACTCGCAGAGCCGGGCGTCCTCCTCTTTCTCGGCCCGCGATGGCCCCACATATTTCCCTGCACAGTCCACCTTCAGGCTCCTCTTTCTCCGCTTTTGTCGCCGCTTGTCTTTGATCGCAGGACGCTCTGATGTCTGGAGTGGAGTCACCCATCTGCTTCGCCCACCTCTGTCTCTGCTGTTGTCTCCTGCGGGTGGACAGAGGTGAGAAAACAGCTGTCTGTCCTGCTGCACTGAAGACCACGCTGTGGCAAAGCACCCAGATCTGAACCCGTCTGCTCTGTGCAGATTTGAGTCCACATCAGGCTGAAAGGCGCTCACCACTGAGCTGGACTGAACATCCTCTGAGAGCGCATCATTGCACCCCAACGGACACATACGTGCACGGTTTCCCGTCTGAATAAAGGTGTGCGTACCCGGAGCTTCAGTTTGATGTGTATCTGCAGGCAGCACGGCTCTGGATCTGCAAAATAAAGAGCGGAGTCGTCTGTGTGGAGGCAGACCGGCGGAGAGGCCGGGAGGCCCGATGCTGCGAAACAGCGGAGGAGGTGGAAGCGCTGAAGAGGGACTCGAAACTTTCCTCTCCATGTTTTCATGCAAAAGAGTTCAAGTACTTCCTGCGCACAGAAGTCCAAAGTGAATCACAAAGACCTCAGGACGGATCTATAAAAACAACCGTCTTCACAGCCTCCAAAGTTGAGTCTCGCAGCGACAAAATGTGGCAAAAGAAAAATGATTTTTCAGCCAAACACTGCAGATTCTTCATCCTCACGGGAGGATACTCGTGGTTGTCATGACAAACCACTCGAATAAGGCTTCTCCTTTCCCGCCTTGGTTTAAAACACTGACTTTATGCTTTCGTGATCCTCTTTCATGCAGTTTTTTCCCCGTCTGATGGTCCATCTGTGTCCCTCTGTCCACTCAGTCTTTTTGAGTCTGACTTCACTGATGACACTCGTCTCTGTTACAAACAACCCACCCGCCTTTCTCTCTCTTTCATCCTGTTGCCCTCTTAGACATGAAAGCAGCAGTCCATCGACTATCCCAGCTCCAAATAAATTATGAATTAATCGTGAGCGGACAGCAGGGGGCAATATTTATATAAAAAAATGATCCACACATAATTTAAGTTAACCTTTTCACATTTTTTTGTCTTTTCTTTATATATTAACCTGCCATTTTTGGAGTTATTTAGATATTCTACCTTCTATTTGATTTTTTTTTATAATTTACCCTCATGTTAGTATTATTTTATAAATATATGTATATATATATATATATATGTATAGTTTTAATTTATTTACTTGTTCATCTGTCTCTTATCCTTGTGTTTTATCTTATCTTTTATCCCCACTGATGTGATGTTGTCTTCTTGTATTATTTCTTATATTATTTTATAGTCTTTTATTCTTATATTTTCTAAAACTTTATTTATTTTTCTCTTTAACTGTCTTTCAAGATCTGCCTGTTTTATCACTTGTATTCCTTTTATTTGCTTTATTCTTGTTGACCTTTTGTATACACATCTTGTTCTTTCCTTTGTGTTTCACTTTTGTAGACCTTTCTCTTTTTGACATGTTTGTTCATGTTTGATTGTTCCCTGAGTTTCTGCCTTTTCTAAAGTTATTATTAAATTAAATTAAATATATTACATTGACTTTTGCACTTTTTTATTATGCAATAGGGGGCAGATGACTCTGCCCTGTCCAAAATAAAATTACCTGAAAAAAACAACCCTTGTGTGTTATAGGTCTGTTGCATCATGGAACAGTCTCCCACGTAATATTAGTCCTGTCAAAGGAAAAGTAGGATTTAAAAAGACATTTAGATCTTATTTACGAGTACATTTACGTGTATGTTTTTGGTTTATGATTGCCTGTGGTTGTTGTCTTTTTCCTATTTTAGACCGATGATGCTACTGATGTTTTTGAATTATTTTTTATTATTTATTGATTATCATTATTATCATTATTATGGTTTGTTTTTGTTCTAATGCAACATTCATGTTGTTGTGGACCCCAGGAAGTTTGTTTAGGCGTCAGGGCCCCCTCCCAGAGGCTTTAGGTAGCTTACTCAGGGTTTCTTACATGTTTCTTATATTGTATTGCATTTCTTTCTGTACCATTATTTTATTTTCTTTCACATGTGAAAATAAATAGTGATGATAATGATGAATGGAGATCCTTATAATAAACAACTATATTGGATATGGTGAGAAGGAAATCCAGGCACTCCATTTGTATCTTGAGGATTTAAGGAGGATTTAGATTAAAAAGCCTTTATTATGGTGGCTAAATCGTTAAAAAAGCCAACATGTTTCGACCAAACACCGGCCTTAGTCAGGGCTTCTAACGAAGGCCGGTGTTTGGCCTTTTTTAACGATTCAGCCACTATAATAAAGGCTTTTTAATCTAAATCCTCCTTGTTTTTCACACTAACATGGATTTCCTTCTCGCCGTATCCTGCTGTTTCCCGTCTTTCATGAGCACCAGATACTGTTTTGTGATCCACAGAGCAAACCAGTCAGCTCTCTTTTCTTCATTATAAAGGATATTTTTAAAAATAAATCAATGCTTTTTATCAACACACTCTATGGTCTATAATGTATATTCATGTTTTTGACTTATTAAAGGATAAATTTCCTCTCTGTATGTGCTTTTTTAACCGGACTTTCCTGTGTTTCCTCCGTTGACCAGCTGGTGGCGCCACCCGCGGACCTGCAGCCTGCAGCGACCCCAAAAAGCGGCTCTTCTCTGCGCCTCTGAAACCGGAAGTAGTTAACTGGTCCGTCAAGGCCGAGATCACCGCTAACAGCGCGAGCAGCAGCACGAAGGTAAACACGGAAAATCCCCGCTTTTAATTCAGGTGTGAATCAGCTGTTTGTGACATTCGGGGGCGCGAGGAGAAACGTGTCCGCGTGGAGTGTTTGTGTGTGTGATAGGAGGAGGAGGAGGAAGAGGAGGAGGAGGAGGAGGAGGAGGAGGACGAAGAGGGCAAAGTCACGTAACGGAGGTTAATGGAGCAAACTGCGGATACGCAGCAAACACACCGAGCCGGAGCTCTTTAACCGAAAATTAGGAAAAAATGATGAAATTGTGTTTTTGTGTTTGTTTGAGAAGAGCAGAGAAACACGGCTGCGTTCACAGACTCTGATCAGAGCAGAAACGTGGGGTGAAGGCAGGAAAAATGTCAAAAATGAGCTTTTATATTTTAGTTTTTTAATCATTGTTGATGGTGTGCTTCATTCAGACGCCTTTCGTGATTATTTAAACCTTTAAAACACCTGAGCAAAAAGGTGCAACTCTGGTAAACACGGAGGAGAAAATGAAACTGAAAATTAATATTAAAAAAAGTCAGAGAGCGAGAAATATTAGAAAATTATCAGAATTTGGGGCAAATTTTCCATAAACTTTAAAGTTATATATTCCAAAATTTTTTGACACTTTCAGGTTATTTTATTTTTGTGTATATATATATATGTTCAACAAGCTATTTAACCCTTTGAAACCTGCACGGATTGGTTTGATTTCTTTAAAAAACATAGGGGTTAATGTTATTATAAAGGGGTACATTTATAATAATTTTTAGTAAATTATAAATTCAAAATTATGGTACAAGAAAAAAATTGAACATATAATTTTAAAATTTTGTAGAAAATTAGAAAATGTTCTTGTTTTTGTTTCCTTTTTTTGGTGATTTTTCTTGTACTTTTTTTGTACCTTTTTACTATTTTTTTGCTAATATTTGGGTCATTTCTTGTGAAGATGCTTATTTCCTTCCTCCCATGTTTTTGAAAGAAATCAAGCCACTTTGCTCAGGTTTCAGAGGGTTAAATATTAGCAGCCAGTCATCAAAAATAATTTTGACAGGGTTCCTACAGTCATGAAAACCCTGGAAAAGGTTTGGAAAAGTCATTGAATTCTGTATCCCAAACTTATATAATAACACATGATGTGTAAAAGGATCGTTTGAAGTTTTAAATATTATCATAATTTCTGTTTTTACTGTTTTTGGCTGTGATAGATGGTGTGATTTTTGGTGATGTTGGACATGCCCACCAAACCTGTCAGCCAGCAACAACACATAACATAAAAATATTCATATTTTAAAAAAAAATAACTTGAAACTGTACTTTTGGGATTTTGACAAAGGACATTTAGTCCAAGAGGTGCCGTTTAAAGACCTTTATTAGAAAGCTGAAAGCTGCGTGTTAACAGTGATGTGCGTATTCAGACCACGGAGGGAGCAGCGGATGATTTTATGAATTAGACTGATTATGTGCTGGTTTTTCATGTGAGTTATACTGCATATTGGTCCCCCAGTCATGTGCCTCCCAGTTTAACAACCAGTTTGTTCTTGCTCTGTTCAGGCAGAGCTCCACCCCAACACTCAACGTAACAAACCAATATACTCTGAGTAAAGATCTTGTGAAACTTTATCACTTTAGAGCTGCAGACATTAAAACTTCTGGGTTTCCTTAAAAGGTCGAGATGTTTTTGAGTCTTTGCAAACCCAGCAGGGATGCAGAATAATGGATTTTTGTCGATATGATGATATTTTTTAACTAATTTCGACCGATTGCAACTGCTTGCAACTTCAAGATCTGTATCGACATCAGTTTTCTTGTGCTGTGTTCAGACGCCTTTCACAAGCTATTTGAAACCTGAGCAAATTGGTTTAATTTTTTTGAATATTACTGGGGAAAAAAGGCAATGACCAACTTTGCAAAAAATGTCCTCAATTGGTGAGAGAGGAGCATTATTAGGAAATTATCAAAAAATATATGGGGAAAATGCCCAGAAAACAGCTAGAATTATTATAATTTATATTTAAAATTATGTTACAGAAAAAATGAATTAAATATGTACAATTAATGCATGTGTATTTTGTTATTTTTTCAGCACTATGTTATTTATTTTTTGTTTATTTGTTTATTTGTTTTATTTTTCTCTCCTTTTTATGGCTTAATTTCAGGTAATTTTTTAAAAACTTTTTTTTTTTTTTTTTACTAATTACTAAAGGCCATGTCTTGTTAATTGCCTTCTCCTCGTGTTTTTGAAAGACGTTTCAAAGGATTAACTCAGATTCAGCCAGTGGCGGTTTTTGATCGATATGTTTGTGCGTTCTGAACGTACATATGGCCTCCGTGACGTTATAATCAGGTTTGAATCTCGTTAAATCTTGTTTGTGCCTCAGGGAAACACACCCTTCCTTGGCACGCCCTGTTTACATAGACCAGCTATAAACATGCTGGCCTCACATGCACTCTTGTGGTTCAAATAAAACTCTGTTAATCCACTTTCTTCTTCTGTTGTTTTATCTGATGTTTTTCACACAGATGGCTCACAGGCTGCTAGTACGTAGAATCTGGACGTCCTCTGTCAAAGATATCCGCTGCCTCCCAGCATCCACTGCCGCCTCCTTGTCTTCTTTTTCCGCCTCCCTGCAGTCCGCCAAAACCAGGGTCTCCCTCCTCTCTCCCTCACGCACCCTGCCTCGCTCCCTCCCTCACGTCTCCCGCCGCGGCGTCTCCTTCAACGTTCAGGACCACGATGACTTCACAGACAGGGTCATCAACAGCCAGCTGCCCGTGCTGGTTGACTTCCACGCAAAGTGAGTACTGCAGGGGGAGATGTTTGCAGGTGACTGTCTGAACCGACAGGTCGGCTACATGAAGGTTTGGACTAGTGATGCTCAACTTACGGCGCGCGGGCCAAATCTGGCCTCTGATAGGATGCCGCGTAACCCCACAGTTATTTAATTATTCACAATCAAAATAAAGTGATTCGCTGGGAATCGTTTTTGTATTTTAGTTTATAGAAGGTGCAAAAGTGCATAAAACAACATAAATTTAGAGCTTGTTAATCAAAAAGTGCCAGTGGAGGATCTCCAACACCCCAGACAGAGGTCCGAGCGAAGCACCTAATGTCATAAAGTCCTAGGCATGTCCTAAAATCCTTAAAATGTCCTAAAATTCTGGAAACATTAAAATCCCGTAAATGTCCATAAATCTCAGAAATGTGCTTTAATACTGGAAATGTCCTAAAATCTCAGAAACGTCCTAAAAATCTTGAAATAACCCTTAAAACTAGAAATGTCCTAAAATCCCAGAAATGTCCTAAAATCATAGAAATGTTCTGAAACATCATAAAATTCTGGTAACATCCTGAAAACCCAGAAATGTCCAAAAATCTCAGAAATGTGCTTTAATACTGGAAACGTCCTAAAATCCCAGGAATATCCTAAAATTCTTGAAATATCCCAAAAACCTAGAAAGTTTCTGAAATCATAGAAATTTTCTAAAATCCTACAAATGTTCTAAAATCCTAAAAATGCCCTAAAATACTTGAAACATCCTTAAATCCAAGAAATGTCCCAAAATCCCAGAAATTTCCTTCAGTCTCAGAACAGTTTTAATTCCTCGATTCGTCCTGAAATCTTAGAAATGTCCTTAAATCTCAGAAATTCAGGAAACGTCCTAAAATCTGAGAAACGTCCCAGAATCCCACATATGTCCAAGAAACATCCTAAAATCCTACAAGTGTTGTTTGTGTGTTAGACACAAAAACTCGGGAAAACAGGGTCCAGGTTTTAAAATACTGATTTTACCGTTTATATTAAAATGTGAGGTTTAAAATCGTTATTTCAGATAGAGTTAAGCTTTCATTTACTATCATGGTTTTTATTAAATACTTGGAAAGTTTTAATACCAGTAATCTAGCGGAGCTGTTTGTCTTTTTTTTACATAAATTTAGTGTCATGAAGTTAAAAACTACCTGCTATAATAGAAAACCAGCAGCACTGATTTTTGGGGGATTTAGACGCTGACCTTGGAAATGACCTCATTTTACAGCAGTCCTGTGTCTTTAAATGACACATACTGTGTGTGTGTGTGTGTGTGTGTGTGTGTGTGTGCGTGTGCGTGTGCGTGTGCGTTTGCATATGTGTGTGTGTGTGTTGCTGTTAAAAATAAACATGCATGTAGACAACTGAGCGGGGGGATTTCACTCTGAAGACTCATGAGGTTACAGTTTCCGGAGGAAAGCCGCTGTTTTAACTCTGTCCTATAGAAAGGTCTTCATCGTCTTAGTTTTTTGATTATCTCATTTATCTCGATGTCGCATGTAAACTGCAAAATATCTCATCTGAATCTAGGTAGAGTTGGGATTTTTTTTTATTATATATTTTTTTTATTTATTTATTT